>NC_056732.1:989533747-989833747 GCF_019279795.1 Protopterus annectens | reverse complement strand
TAACTGTTGTGTGTGTGTCTGCAGGGGTCCCCTGGGTGAAATTGGTATGTGAGTGTCTGCATGAACACAGCCAAGTTCTGTAGTAGCTCTACATTTTGATATATCAGACAGAAGTGATCCATGCATGGTAGAGTTGGCAGTTAATTTTTGTCAGCCCAGACCATGAGAACTGGCTCTACCAGGAATTGCAATGGCACCTCCACATTTAGATGCAGTGCTGCTACCTGAATGTGACTGATGTCTGCTGGATGAGCTCTCTTCAGAGGGATGCCCAGGACTATGACACCATGGCCTGTGTCATCTGGGTGTGAACAGCTCACCCACTGATGGAGCAGTGGAAGTACTGCCACTATGGGAGCATTATTGGGCCACCACTTTAGCTAACAGTAGATGATGTGGCTGATCTACATGCACAAGAATGCTGTTTCCCTCCCAGAAGACATTCTATCACAGACAACACTCATTACATGACAGACACCACTCATTCCATCACAGATGCCACATATTCCAATGTGTCATTCATCCACTCCATTGAATCAGCAACACGGTGAAGGCAGTCATGCATGTCAGCCTGTGCTGCATCTACAATCCTGAGCATTTGTCTGGAGCACCTATTGCAATGTGCCTGTGCCTCCATGATGGACCTAAACATATGTTGAGTGTCATGGGAAGAGACACCTGGATCGGGTGGAGGAGGGACAGCAGGCCTCATCTGAGCACCTCTAACAACCCTTCTGCATGGCTCCTTGCCCACACTTTGGCTACAGACAGAGTCAACAGGCAATGAAGCCACGGTAACTACACTTTCCTCATTGACTGTCTCATCCTCCACCTGCCCAGTATCTGTGAGCTCACTGGAATGGGTAGGCATAGGCCTACTGGCTGTGTACAATGGAATTGCAGGTCATAGCTGTATATCAACCTCAGTGTCAGATTCACCCCCTGCATCCCCCGACTGAGTCTCTGTTTGGCCACCATCATCATCAGAGCCTGCTGATACACTGACATCAGGTGGCAGAGGTCCCACAATTCCACTGTCATGATACTTGTGATGAAAAGTAACAAACACAGGAAAAAATTCATACCTACACTACTATAATCCAGTATGTGCTAACAAATTAACAGTGATGCCACTATTACAGACAGTAGAGCATTACACACAACAGGCCTGACATTAACATCACACACTAAAATATTTTGTGAAATTGTCAGCAATACTGACATAAAAATATTTGGCTTACCATCTGCAGATGGTACTCTCTTCTGGAAGCCAGATGGTCCTGGAAGAACTTATGCAAAAGGTAATGTCAACATCATTACAATTAACAGTAACACAGGGGGTAATACTGATACCCTTTTATATGTCCATTAACTATACTTTCAACAAGAACTTGGCTGACAACTCCAACCTAAGCTAATCAATCAGAATGTGTTGTTAACTGTAGCAATCTTCAACCCCCCCCAAAAAAAAATATTGTGACACAGAAGTAATGTGTTGATTTCAATTGTTTTACTATATAACAGTATTCAGCTGTTGAGATACCAAAGCCTACCTGGAAGCTCCTCATGGGTCGTGCTTGCATCATTTCCTCACACTGTGGCACTGACAACCAGTACAGGCTGTTCTGCACTCTCCTGGGAGCTATCTGGATCCTTGACAGTGGTCAGGAACTCTTCATTCAGTGTTAGTGGCAGCTCCATAGCAGGCCCTCCCCTGCTAACCATCTGGTCATGGCCCACTGCAACTGCTCTACTCCATGCAGATGTGATGATGTCAGTGGCCTGGTGGCACACCTTCTCATATGTCTTGCCACAGCCATCCATGGCATTCACATCATCCACAATCTGGCACTAAATTTGCATTCTGTGTGCCTTATCTCCCCATTCTCTTTCAAGCAGAAAGGCAACATGTTGCCTAAAGGCATCCACTATCACCTGATTTTCAGCATCGGTGAAGGGGAG
Organism: Protopterus annectens; assembly: GCF_019279795.1. Lineage (NCBI taxonomy): Eukaryota > Metazoa > Chordata > Ceratodontiformes > Protopteridae > Protopterus > Protopterus annectens. The sequence goes on along the minus strand of NC_056732.1, from coordinate 989,831,785 downwards.
TCTCAGAGGACTAACACACCTCAGTGGAATTCTCCTAGGTGTCCTAAAAGACAACAGAAGGATAATGTACACAATTATAACATAACTACAAAATATCTGTTCCCAAATTAAACAGTAAAGGTAGATTCTCATCATTACCCACTGGAGAAACATAAAATAGTCTACAGATGTGAAATGCAAACAGCAGGCTGGATGTAAAATAAGTAGAGTGATAACAGCAACATATCCTTGTTTGTACCATAACAGTAACTCAGTTTTGCTCCCCACCCCCAATAAAACAAACAAATGGCACACTTTGCTAACAAACCATCTTTGAAATGCTAAAAGTACTATCAAAGGAACTGCCCCTGAAACATTTGTACATATTTATCACAGAGCATTCCATTTTAAGGAATTGGCAATCATGTTACCTGTGAAATGCCTTGACAGACATGCCCACGGCATTTGTACACTTCTAAGTAACGTATGCAGATAAAAGTGTAACAGCCTTTGCTTTAGATTTTTCTCAAGTACATTCTAGCATGTGCAGTATGTAGCTGAAAATATGCAAGCATACCTTCTGAAATTCAATAATCCTCTGTGCAGATATATCCCAAAGAAATACCATATGTTGTCTTCTTCACATAAACAAGTCTCCTCACCATCTGGTTGCCTAGATACATGGTTGCCTTTTTATAATGGTGCAGATTCAGGGCTGTTAGCATGGTGAAGAAGCAAATGAGGTGTGAACTTATTAGAACTGCAGAATCCCAAATACTTGCATCCATGTAGGAGATGTAAACATAGTCCAGACACTCCGTCAGTGTTTGTGTTTAATGGATTGCAACTCTGAATGATTACTAGTTGGGACAAGGAAAACACAACAGCAATGCAGGCTGCCTTACATCCAGTGTGTGGCAGATTAGATCTAGAAAGTATAAGACATAAGGCTGGAAATGTAAGTAAGCAGCACACAATTCATAGGCTGTGCCTGCCATTCATTTGTTGGCAACTGCATATGTTATTATTTCCAGTTAATACCCCACATATATTAATGCCACTGATATAGAATGGCTTACAGACTGCATGTCTCAGATTACTGGTCAGAAAACTATAGAATGACCAATAATCACAGAGAGGTAATACAGAGCTGTATATCTGCAAGCAATAATCATAACAGGTTGTGTGATCACTAAGTACACTACATCCAAAAATAATAAATGGACTAATAACCGTTGTATGATTTCAAATTACTATAGATGATGTTGCAGTTGGTTGTATGCAGAATGATTTCAGTTCCATGCTACAAAGCTGTTTGTGTGGCAAAGAGGGATAAGGCACCTGCCCTATGTTCTGAAGGTTCATTGGAATGAGAGTTCAACTTCATATCTATCTATGTAGACATATGTCATGTGAGTCATCGTTTTCTTGTGTGTATGTCATAGATTGAGTTTTCCTCATTTCAACTACTTGTCTCTTTTCTGTTTTTTTTTTTTTTTTTTTTTTTTTAATTATTGTTCTTTTTTTTGGCTAGTGTTAGCACGATGTGGCTTGTAGTGCAATTACAAGAATGAAGGAAATGAATGGCAGGTTTGGCTGTGCTTATCTCATTTGCATGAAGCACAGCAATGTGCAAACTGAACAATTGGATCACCTAGGAAGCAGACAAGACCAAGACAGCTAAAAATAGAAACCTGATATAATAATTTAATTCTACTAGGGTCTGCGCAGACCCGCTGAGTGGCATTGTGAGGCAGTTAACACAGAGATCTTAAGAATGATTAGTACATTAGGGAATGTCATAGAACTAGTCCTGTGGCAACAGATGTAAGTGTAGGGCTAGAGTACAGGTGGTCCTGGGTTCTAGTACAGGGTGTGCAACCCCTTTTGTTACTGTTGTGACACTGTAGGTGATAGCAATGTCCTGAAATATGAACAACTGTTATTGCAACTTTCTTGTGGCAACAGTTGTAAGTGTAGGACTGCCATACACATGGTCCTAGGTTTTAAAACAGGATATTCCATGCACTTTTACTGTTGTTCCACTTCCCACTATATTCACTCTCAGTTATAACACTTTAGATTGTGGAACTGATCTTAATTATATGTATGAGGGATGAGCAGGGGTGGCTCATCATATCGGACTGCCGGACTGCAGCCCTCCCACCTAGAAAATAACAAAAAAAAAATCTGTAAAACATAAAAACAACTGCGAACCCAGACTGCCTTTACCAGCAGTCCTGATATGGACACAGAGGTAACAAAGGCACCCAGCAATCATTGCTGTGAGGTACCAGGAATATGTGCAGTGATGACCGCACAGAACAGAGGAGCTCCGAACTGCATAAGCAGCAGTCAGGACCAATGAGGAGGACTGAGCTGCTCTCGCGGGACTTTTTCAGTGCGCGGGCTTCGGGTAGGTGTTTGGATTGTGGGCTTGCTGGATCAAAGGCTTTGTGGATCAGTCTGTTTGTTCTGTCGCTTGGATCAGTCTGTGGCTTGCTTGCTGTTCGGTCGGTCGCTGGGCTAGGTAGGTGAAGAGCTGTGTGTTGGTCGCTGGGCTAGGTAGGTGAAGAGCTGTGTGTTGGTCGCTGGGCTAGGTAGGTGAAGAGCTGTGTGTTGGTCGCTGGGCTAGGTAGGTGAAGAGCTGTGTGTTGGCTGCTGGGCTAGGTAGGTGAAGAGCTGTGTGTTGGTCGCTGGGCTAGATAGGTGAAGAGCTGTATGTTGGTCGCTGGGCTAGGTAGGTGAAGAGCTGTGTGTTGGTTGCTAGGCTAGGTTACAGTGTGTGTGTAGTCCCAGTACCAACACTGTAGTACAGCATGGAGAGGATGCTGGAGTCCTGCACTGTCATCCTTTGGATGAGACATTAACTGAAGTGCAATCTGCCAGTAATAGCTCCAGATTGTGCTGTGAAAGGTCCCAATGCAGTTGTAAAAAAAAGACTAGGGAAAATTATATTACTGCCTTAGTAGATTTTCTGTAGCCAATGTGAATACCACCCGGGTCTCCTCTGCCATTGTGGGACAAATAAAAAAGCAAACAAATAAATAAATGCATTTGAAAATGTAATCTAAGCAGGCAGGCTGAGACAAGGCCATATCCTTAAAAGGAAAGTTAGCTTTTCATGCAAAGTTATTGAGGAATATAAACTTCTTATTTAGCAAACTGCAGAAGAAATGAATTTGCAAACAAAGAAGAAAAGTATTTTTTTTAAATCATGACTCAGTAAGTCCTGCTATGTCTCTGAACTACATTATGTATTCCACCCACATTCCATTATTTGATAATGTGACATGATTAATGGAATATGCCATGGGGTAGTTCAAATATTATTAAGATTGGAATCTTTTTTTTTTTTGTTTTGACAACACAAAAGACTACATTAAATATACTAGTACATTGAGCCAGCTAGCAATGCAATATGTGCATTTGTGCAATATAATAATTAAATCAATATTACAAAGCATCACATAGACTTTTACCACAGCTGACCTTATCAGTTGTGCTAAAATAACAGACTGACCCATGTGATATGACAGTAGTGTTTAAAGATATGCCAGTGAAAGCACAATATTTTAAACTACAAAACAGTAAGTGCATAAAATATTTGTTGAATGTGGGCCAGTATGATTTCACTTTTTAGAAAGTATTAAATCAAGTGCATAAGGGAAACTGGGTAAATGATTCCTTTGGATTCATACATGTTTAAACACCAAGTATTAGAACAGTAAAGAGGGCATGAGTACTAATTGATTTATTGCTACCAGTATAATTTGTGTTAGAAGTATATCACTAAATCTAGGGTGATGTATTAAAGCCATTTGATATGATATTCATTTTGCTATTATTGTACATATGACTTTTTTCTGGCTTACAAATCTTATTGTATTCAAATCTCAGGTATTCTGTTGAATGCTTATCTCAGGTACTAGGTAAGTAACTGCAACTGTGATGACTGTTTTTTCATATGTGTGTGTGTGTGTGTGTGTGTAATGCTCCAGTTACTATATACTGGTGGCTAGAGAGAGCAAATGGTGGGTAGAGATACTCAGGCTTGAACCCTGTACCTTGAATGCAGGTGTTAAGGACCTGAATTCCCTACCCACCACCGTTTGTAAAAAAAAAATGCAGATTTTTGCCTCATATGTGATCTGATCTGTTCCTCATAATATCTGTGATTTCTAAATATTGCAATGCTTGATATTTGATGGTGCAGTGGTAGCATTGTTGCCTCACCGCTGCAGGTTTTCAGGTTTGATTCTTGGCTGGGGTTCCTTCTGTGTGGGGTCTGCATCTTCTCCCTGTGTTTGTGTGGGTTTGCTTTTGTGTCCTCCCATGTTACAAAGACATGTCTGCATTATTTCTTCCTGGGCCTCTGCTGAAAATTGTTTTTTTGTTCCAAGTCAGATTGTCCTGATTAACAAATGTTAAATAAATTGACAGGCATTTGAATTTCAGACTTCAGGCTTCTGAATGTTTAATTCCTTGCATATTTGATGGTGCAGTGGTAGCATTGTTGCCTTACAGCTATAGGTTTACTGGTTTGATTCTTGGCTGGGGTTCCTTCTGTGTGGAGTCTGCATCTCATCCCTGTGTTTGTGTGGATTTGCTCTGGTGTCCTGCCATTTTACAAAGACATGTGTCTGCAGTATTTCTCCCTGGGCCTCTGCTGAAAATTGTTTTTGTTCAGTCAGAAGTAAAATTGGCAATTAATTTCAGACTTCATATTCTTCAGGAAATGCATAGTAACACAACCTTTTGCACAACCTTTTATTCTAGCAATTTTCTAAGATGAATATTTGAAATGTGTCCTTATTTTTGGGACTGTATTACCCCATTATTGGCTTTGTCCAGTTTTTTTGTGCTAAGGTTGACAGCTATGGCAAGAACTGAATTCACTGAATATGTTTGAGGGCTGTATTCCCTCATTACTGGGTTTGTCCAGGTGTTTTGTGCTAAGAGGTTGACGGCTATGGTGAGAACTGAATTCATTAAATGATAGCCATTTAAGTTTCAGTCTTCCTCTCTTTCACAAAGCAGCTGATTTGGCGTAGTGGTATGTTGCTCTGACTGTTTTGCACAGGGACCTTGGCAGTCAAATGTATGGTGGTAACGCAGCATTTTTCTTTCACAAAGCAGGTGATTTGGCATAGTGGTATGTTGCTCTGACTCTTTTGCACAGGGACCTTGGCAGTAAAATGTATGGTGGTAACACAGCATTTTATTCTAGCAACTTTCCAAGATTATACAAGCAATGTTTAATGTGTCCCTGGTTTTTGGCCTTTTGACCCCCCCCAATAAATCTGTCTTCTTCCAGATATCTTGTGCTGCGAAGTTGAGATGCAGTTGAGTATTGAGTAGATTTTACAAGGAGCTGAGAGCTGCAGGGGAAGAGAAGTTTAGTGCTGCTTATGCTAAGTCAGCTTGCATTGTTAATAGCACAACAGGTTGTGTACTTGCTTTTTGATGCAGAAGGTTGTTGATTCTACTCCCACAAGGGGTGAATGCTGCCGTACTGAAAAAGTTAAGATACTAACTATGAGCCTGTTATCAATTTGCCATCCATTTCCTATTGCAATATTACTAGCTTATCATTTTAATGTAATATAGGCAATTTATTCCTCAGGGGCATCAAACGCTTTATTTTTCGAAGAAACCATGAAATATAAAGGTGTTTGCTAGCAGCAACCTCTTCATTAGTTACAGATTTATTTAATGTGGAATTATTTAGATGACTTTTTTTACTTCAGAGATTGTGCATATTTACTGATAATGGTGGGCTATAGAATTGTGCATATTTACTGATAATGGTGAACTGTAGAATTGTGCATATTTACTGATAATGGTGGACTGTAGAAGTTTGAGTAGACTTATGATGGAAATGTTCTGAACTGGGCAGTTTTGTCATTATTGGTGCATGCATTTTGTTTCATTGTTTACTGGAAAAATGTTCAAAACAATAGGAAGGTGTATCAAAGAGCATATGTATGTTTCATATGCAAGGGGCCTATGATTTGAAAACAGCCCAGAATTAATCTTTATCTGCCACTGGTAAAATGTATTTTCTTTGAATGTGGGTTTCAAAGCTGTTTCAATGAATGTGAGTTTCAAGGGCATAGAAGTTTTAATGCTAAGTTTGTTTAGCAGATGTCTTAGTGTTTGTGCTGTAAAATGCAAAATAAAACTTTCAAATGAAGTCCAAATCATTATAGAAGTAAATCAGTATGCACATTAGTGTTTATGGTAAATGGAGTGAAATTGCCAAGTAATGGATCATTGGAATGGCTGCAGGGGGAGGATCCATGATTTTGTGAGGGGGAAGGGCGGCAAACTTAAAGACAGCCCCAGCTGAACTATACCTCCCAACTGTCCAGATTTTCAAAGAATGAATAGATTTTTACTTCTTATTTTTGGTTTGTTCCTCATAAAATTTGTGGTTTTCTGGCAAAATCATTTAGGAATTAGGAATTAAGTCACTAAATAATGACACACTGAGTTTCAGACTTCATAACCTTCAGAAAAAATGCATGCTAAAGTAAGACCTGCTCTATCAACTGTCTCAGTTTATACAAGAGCAATTTTTAGTACTGTTTATATGTTCCCCCAATATATTTGGCCTTGTCCAGATTTGTTGCATTAACAGGTTAAGAGGTAGATGCAAATAAATTGCCTTATAGAATTAGGCATGGCCAAACCTCTCAACTGTCCCTGATTTTGGCTCAAAATGTTGCTCTTCCCCTAATAATCCCTCTGCAATATAGCAATTTTGGAAGAAAACATGGAGGGTTTACAATTAAGAAATAACTGTAATAATCAGAGTTATAGATTACTTTTATTTCAGAAATGCATGTAGATTCTTTTATTTTGTCAGCTACTCAAGTTAACAGTACTAATATTAAAGTGTCCCTTCTTTGACAGGTTCCGAGCTGTATTGTGTGGCTATTTTATATTTTTTACATCACATTTTTGGTTCATTTTTCATAAAATTGTGGGGTTTTTTTTGGCAAATTAGTGACAAATCATTAAAGACTGAAGTTAAAAAATAATGTCAGACATTTGAGTTTCAGATTTCATACCATTCAGAAAATTCATACTAATGCAAGACCTATTCTATTATCTTTCTAAGTTTATAAGAGCAATATTTTAAAAATTGTCCTTATTTTTGGGCCTTTGTCTCACTACTTTGTATGGCTTTGTCCAGATTTCTTGCTCTGAGGTTGAGAGTTATGACAAATGTGTCAGGGCCATCACAGTCAGCCAGAGACATTTCAAATTGTGACATACTTGTTGCACCCCACTCCCCCATGTAGTGACTCTGGGTTTGTCGAAGCAAGGCAAGGAGTAGTTATGCAGTGTAAATGTGCAGAGTACCCCCCCCCCATCCAAGGTAGACACAAGTACTAGAGTGGCTTTTCATCTGTCCTTGATTTTTGCAGAGTGGTCTGGTTTCTGTCATATTTTTTGTACTGTTGATTTATGCTTATTACTCAAAGTGCCTGTTACTCTGTGTTTAATTAGCAATACTTTAATGACCATCAGGTAAGCTTGGCTGAGATTGTAAGATGCAAGTAAGCTTTAATAAGCATACTGTTAAAGAACTGCCAACATTGAAAGCCTTTCTGTTGTTTCCATGTAGAGAATACTTAACTAGATAATGTATAGGCCTCGGGTATTGAAATGCATATGATAGTATTTGTAATAAAGGACAGGATTACATTATTTTAAGAAGCTCATTACACTTGGAGACTTTCATCATCTCTGCAGGCTTTACCCGTAAACTAAACAGAATGCCAATCATGTGGTCCATAACCTGTACAGTAATCCTTTTAAGCAATGTATCTTGAGCTTATTTATTGTTTGCTTTTCATTTTTTACTTTGATCATGTTTTCCCCATGAAACAAGTAGATAGTTGTCAGGCAGCAGGTCTTTTTTTGGATAAGAAACATTTTTCCAAGTGGGGGCATCAGAGATTTCTATTTTCAGCATGTTACTTGGTACTTTAATAAAGCTGAATATAAATTATAATTAGAACTGCAGTGCAAGAAGTGGTTTGAGTTGAGTGCTGCTTGTTTTTCTTATATTTGATTTTGACTGGCATTCCATTAATGTATTTAAAAAGTAATTTATTTTTTCATGCCTCACAACCTTTTTGTTTCCATCTAGATATTAAGTAAGCTGTCATGCAGCCAATGCATTGAAATATTTTTATTCTTCTGCACTTCATTTTGTCTTGATTGGACTCTCATAATGACAGTTTGGCACCCAGGGCAGTATATTTAGTTAGTTTTTGTGGTTTTGAGCATAGCTCCTCCCCTTACTAGTTGGCCGCACCCCTTCCCATTGACCCCACCCATTCAGCTGTCTCCTGTAGCCCCCCTTTGATTTGCAATCACCAACCGCCACTGGGGATGAGACACTATTGTGTTATCAGATTAATTTTCCAAATGCAGTTATTGCAATACTCACTGCTTGGCCTTGCTGCTTTTCATTTTCCATAGCGCAAACATGTTTCTCAGATGTGTGCACTCCAGTGAACATGATAACTGGAATTAGCAGGAAAGCATTAGTTTCCATTGCTCTATATCTGCCGGTAAACATGGCTGCCATTAGTGGGGAAGGTGCCAGGTTTAGGGCACAGAGGTGGGGTAATCAGGAGTACAGGATATTTATTAGACTTCTAGTAAAGCACCACAGCCAACAGCTTCTGCAGGGGACTATTCTGGCTTGCAGTACAAGTCTGAGATGTGGAAAAGTTTAGCCCAAGCTGTATCCGGTGCCACTGGTATCCTGCCCACTAGAGAGCAATGTAGGCATCATTTTAATGTCCTACAGAGGAGGGAGAGGGATACTCTCAACCACTGGACTGAGGAATTTAGGACTGAGGACATCTCACACCTGTGTAAGTATCAACTACAGAAAACACTTGTAAGACTTAGAACACTGAATACAGGCAAGACTGGTATGTATAATGGTCTTCTGTTCTGTATGCATAATGGTCTTCTGTTCTGTTTTTCCCCAGCTGCCACTAATCAGGAGTTCAATGTCCAGGCCCATAGGGCTAGATTGGAGGGAGTGAGGGAAGCAAGTGGTATGTATGCAGCAGAAGAGAAGTGTTATTGTAGCATTAAAAGTTAAACATAGGTTTTTTGGTATTTTACAGAGTTGTATTAAATTGAGCATGCACATCTCAACAGTAAAAGCAAGTATGCATACATTAGTCTGTAGAACAAACCAATTGTAAGAGTCCAGTATTAGACTTCACTCAGAGGTTGTGGGTTCAAATACCACGATTCACAACTATACCATACTGTTATTTCTTCAATAATATTTACATTATATTAACATTTCTATACCAGTAGTACAAATGTCCTGCTTTAAACTGTAATCTGTATAACTGGAAAATGCATATGTGCAATATATGCACATTTCAAGGATTACTTGTAGCAATCCATGGTATAGTGTGTATCTGATAGGAGGTAAGCTTAAATGTAATACTTGTGATAATAAAATTGTATAATTGCATTAATGCATTGTATTTCACATATGATGGCACTAATCTTATTTCCTTTTTTTTCACCCCAACTCTTATCTCTCTTTTTTTATTTTCTTTATTTTTATTTTATTTTTCAATTTTTTTATTTTATTTTGTTTTATTTTATACATATTTATTTTATTTTATTGTTAAAATATTGTTGTTATTGCATTCATTTTATTTTTTTCTTTTCTTTTTTATTTCTATTTTGTGTTGTCAAAGTACGTCCCTGTCATCCATGTGTACCACATCACTAAATGCTTCACAGCACAGCAAGGTAGACCAGCCCCATTGGATCAGATTGCCCCCACTCCACCAGCTGCAGTGCCAATGCCTAGCATGTCTGAGAGCCAACCAGACCACACAACATCTGCTGCCTCTGCACTACCTGCACCCTCAGGTAGTTCTGCCCTGGAGGCAGGTACAGTGGTGCCTTCTGGCAGCAGTGGCAGTGGTGATGATTTCAGCACCCGCAGCGAGTTGCCAGGGATGGTGTGTAGGGTGGTGGAACGCATGATTGGTGCACACATATGTTGGATGGAGAGGCTGCTCTCCCTCATGTTTCAAATAAGGAGGAGAAGGACAAATCAAAGACTCCAGCTACCTGCAGAGTAAGGTGACAGTGATGATAGTCCAGTGGGTCCAGTGGGTGAGAGCTTGGTTTTCATTGTCTCCAAGCTTGAAGGCCGTGGGCCCAGTTTGTCCTCATCTTCACCCCAATCATGGTGTCCTCCAACCTTTTGTATCTATCACCATCCCTGCCTCTTGTTTTGTTTGTCTTGTCAGTCTGCAATTGCTTCCTCACCTACCCAATTTTCCTGATGCAGACATGCCTACATCCCTTCCTAAACATTCCTTTCTTTATGAAATAAAAGATAAATGGGCATCTCTCCCACAAAAAAAAAAAAAAAAAAAAATCATTCCATACATAACTCAGTTTTGCACACATCTTCTTGACACACTTGGTTCAGTCCAATTGGCTATACAACATGATTACGTTGTGGTCACCCCTCTATCTGGAGGTGAAAGTCCAAATTCAGTTCATATTCTGCTCATATTTTCAGTTTACACTGTTAAAGAAATGGATAGCTATGGTTCTTTCCTACTTCCCTTCTGCATATTCATGTCTTGCTTTACCTTTGCTCTTCCCCATGTTTGCTCCCCATTTCACCACTTCACATCTACCCCAGTTTAACACCATTAATCTGGTCAAAAAATAGAATCACACAAATAACACATAAGTTGCTGCAAAAACAATGTATCCCTTCACTTTTTGGGCTCCATGTTGGCACGAATGCATGCATCATGCACCAATGTGCAGTGACAGTCAGTTGCTGCAAAATGATGTGGTTACCTCCGCTCAATGCCGCTTAACCTCTCTACACTATGCCAACATACAGCAACACATGTACTATAAAGAGTTCATGTCATTGCATTATCAGTGCTTAAATAAAACTATTTAAAAGTGTTAGTTAGACCTAGATTTGAACCCAGCACCGTCTGGGCCCAAAAAGGAATGTATCAATGCATTAACACGTGCTTCTACAGAGTTGCTTAAGCAGCTGGTGTGATGCATAGACTCAGTACTAACAGTCAGACTTTAGCACTGCAGCTCACATTTGCGCACTGCTTAACTACGGGCAAATGTGTAACTAGCATGCATACACACTTTGTCAACTGACGCGCAAACCCACTCTTCACCTCCCTATGGAAAAGTAAATATTACTATGTATTACTGCTGTTTACTGTCTATTTTCTGTCTATGCCCTGAAATTACATGTGGAAACATTACAAACTGAAGGCTCTATCTAACAATATGTCAAATATTTGAAACACAGCCACATGTTGCTACTCCCCCAGGCACTGCAACCCTGGTTTCTCAGTACTTTTGACACACATATATCACCTACACTACAGAAAGTAATATCAAATGCTGTATAATATGCAATGCACATCGATCTGGTAACATGCAGAACTACAACTATTGACCCATAAGCCTAAAATACCTTATCTGCAAGGGTAAGTAAGGAATCAGCATGGACCTTAGGTGACCTTCAACACACTTGACTTGAACCATTCTGTTTTTTGTCAAGGGTACGTCTTGCTTATTGAACCTTGTGGACTTCTTTGATACTGACCACTAAGACCTGGATGAGAGATAACAGGACATACAGCCTATGCTGAGTTATACAAGGCCTTTAACACTATCCCCCATTCATGTCTCATAATGAAGATCTTCCATCTGGGAATTAGGCCATACAGTACTAGGGAGAGAGCCAAATAGCTCACTGACATAACTCACACTCTCAAAGTTGGGGCTGCACCTCCACCACTAGCCCATTTATCAGTGGAATATGATAAGGATCTGTGCTGGGCCCTCAACTGTTTGGAAATTACTTCCCGGAAGTGCAGGCAGCAGTGGATGGCCTGTGGTTTACCAAGTTTGCAGATGACTGTTAACTGGAGGAACTCATGTAGAGTCCCTCAATGATGGTAACATATTACAGAAGGGGCTGACACAGACAAATGATTGGTGCCAAGTTCACAGACTGAACCTTAAAACAAACAATGCCCCAATGTCCCTTTTGGCAATAAAGTACCCCTGCTAATTCTGATATACATAGCACTCCTCTAAGCTCAAACACAGTGATGTGAGACTTGGGAATACATGTTGATAGCAATCTACACTTTCACCACTATGTTTCAATAATGATGAGACACACATTCTGCACTGTGCACCTCATACATATGAACATCACAAACGAGACCAGGGAGATCATAGCTCTGCTGTACTCTACCCTTATCAGACCAGCAACTGAGTACAGTGCTACCTTCTTTCAGTACCCCACCAGACACCTGTAACAACTGGAGAAAACACAGAGGTTTGTGACTGGGAGAATCTAGGGCCTCCAGACATAACATACATGGAAGGACTGAAATACCTGCCACTGTACGTAGTATCATGCAGGCTGCTGAGAGGTGAGCTATGGCTGACCTACAGAGCAGTCTCAAACATTGCCCTACTGGACATGCTGGATATCTGAAAATCAAGTGGGACAAGATTAACCTGCTCCATGGTTCTCAACCTAGCCTGTGACACAAATAGAACATGCTGAGAACACACATATATCCCCAAGCAATTGACACTCCTCTGTAATAGGCTCCCACTGTGAGTGAAGCTGGGCTCCTCAATGACCCTGTTCAAGTGCAACCTTGACAACTGGTTGGGTGATTGTAAAGTCACCTCTATGATGGCACCTATGTCTCTCATGGACAGGGCAAGTTGGTGCTGCTCACAAAATTGCTCTTCTAACAACAACCATCTAACTATGCTCAGTAAGGGTACTTGTGTTTTTACACCGCTTGGTTTGTAAACACCCTAGAGCCTTTAGGCTAGTAGCCTCCTATGAACCTATGAAGTTATGAACCTATGCAAGTCTCCCAACACCTTATCTCCCACACAGTCTGCTGATGTCATCTACTGTAAGTTGACCAGCACTCTTGTAAAAATCAGACTTGTGCCATGGGGCTTGTGTAAAGTACTGTGTTCTGTAGCTTGTGTGCTTAGATAGGTAGAGGTTATGTTCTCACTGCAGTCAACTTGGGGTGTGTGTGTGTGTGTGTGTGTGTGTGTGTGTGTGTGTGTGTGTGTGTGTGTGTGTGTGTGTGTGTGTGTGTATATATATGTGTGTGTGTGTGCGTGTGTGTGTGTGTGTGTGTGTGTGTGTGTGTGTGTGTGTGTGTGTGTGTGTGTGTGTGTGTGTGTGTGTGTGTAGACAGAAGAGCAAAAGTGTGTATCCTACAGTTACTGCTCCAATGCCATGGATTGACAGTATTTTGAAACTTGCACATACTTAAACATCAATTGTATGCAGATCTCCCAACCTCTTGTTGCTCAAATAGCTTATTGATGTTATCTACTGAAAGTCGACCTGCACTCTTGCAAAAATCAGACTTGTGCCATTGTGCTTGCATAATGTAGTGTGTTCTGTAGTTTGTGAACTTAGATAGGTAAGGGTTCTGTTTTCACTGCAGTCAACTTAGTGTGTGTATGTTTATGTGTCTGTGTGTCTAGACAGAAGTGTGTATCCTACAGTTACTGCTCCAATGACATGCAGTGAGAGTATTTTGATACTTGCAAATGTCTACCAATCCATTTCATGGAGGCCTCCCACTCTTGTCTCCCATCTGGCCTGCTGATGTCATCTACTCTAAGTCAACCTGCAGTCTTGTAAAAGTCAGACTAGTGCCGTATCACTTGCATAAGGTACAGTGTTCTGTAGTCTGTTTACTTAGGTGAGTAGGGGTTCTGTTCTTACTGCATTCAACTAGGTGTGTGCGCTTGTGTATGCACTCTTGCTTGCCATTACAGAGAGCATTTTACAACAGCATGTAGAACACTGTTATTAGCATATTCTCAACAGCCACTGCTGATGTCATCAACTATATCAGATTTGTGGATGTGCAGTACTCCCACCAGGACAGGGTCAGTGACTGGCCTGGTGGACAAGCAGATGTCACCTCATCCTATGCGAGACATATTACAGTGACATGGGTTTTAATCTATCCACATATATCATGGCATGGCTTGTAGGCCCTGTGTTTTTTTATGAGAAAGCCCTGTGATCTCTTCAGCTGCTGCATGTGTCTGGTGAGGTACATGCTAAAGAGAGAATTATACTCTGTTAGTGTTCTGATGAGGTTTGACTACAGTGCTGTCATACAGTCCTAAGATCTGAATATGATGACATGACTTATGATGTGCACAACATAAACTTTCCATGCCAGTGTGGACACTTGGTGGTCGAAGTTCAAATTGCTATCTATGTCTTTTCCCAGTGCTTGCATCACCGGGCTTCAGCCTGGCAGGACTGTTGTCAATGCTGTGATTAACAGGGAATTCCACTTTTCAGACAAGCAACATAAAAAAGACACATTTCTGTACTTATATGTAGATTCTGTGCCTTTGTCACCAATTATTTGTCTGTGTTACCTCCTCCTATTCTATGCTATCATCATTGGTGGACTCATTGATTGCACACAATATACAAGAATCAGCAAACTTGGTAAGCCAAAGGTGATATACTTCAGCTTGAACTGTCAAGAAATAGAGCCCAAACAGTGAAAGGCCAAGCACAGTTCCCTGGGGTTTGCCAGTAATGACTATTTTACTGGTACAGGTTGATTCCCAAATGTTCACAGTATGTGTTCTGTTGGTGAGCAGTTGGTTACCCACCTAGTGTTCTAAGGCTTAATCCCCAGCTGGGAGAATTTCTCAAGGATACCTGCATGGGGGATTGTGTTAAAACCCTAGGCCAGATCATGTTAGGCAGTATTCAATGTCTTACATTCATCCAGGCCTATCACATGGAATCACTGGGCTGTGGCAACATCACAGATAGCCTTTGGCATGACTCAAGACATGCAGCTTCCTGACACAGTTGAATACACACTTCAACACACCCTCCACATGGGCTATGTTCCTGTAGAAGGGTGTACATCAACATGTATCCATCTGAGTTGGGGAGGGCAGCACCTGATGCATGTATGTATAGAGACATCTTGACTCTCCTTAGCTGTAAGGTAAACCAACATGTCATCATGGATCTCTTCTAAATGGACGCTAGTAATATTCCAGCTGTGTGTAACAGACCTGTGTGAGTTGTTAATGCTACATCATGTCTGTTACATATGATAGATGTCCTCAAAGAGGTCAAGTGCAGGCATGATGACAGCAGTATCATCTTGTGGAACTTGAACAGGTCAAGGCATTTGACGCAAATCCACACTGGGGTATTCAGTCAACACTCTCATATGTGGACATAAACAACTTTATAACCAAGTGGGTATACTAGTGTATCACGTATATAGCATCTTACTTTGCTGAAATGTGTGAAGTGAGTTCTATCAAAGGTCCAGTGATCACATCCGTACACAAGGGCTGTCTGCCAGGCCATTTCCTGTCTATTATTTAAGTGATGGACATCAAAGATGACATACACATCCTGTGTCCAAACAGCTGCCTGAAAGACTACAGATTGTGGGCAATCATTGACTCCAAGTGTGATATTAGTATAATACAGACAGTGTCAACGCATACCAAACATTGTTGCCAGAGCCATGATAACACTTGCAGTGACAAGAAAACATAGGGAGATTTGTTAAGTCAGGAATACAAACACACAACGCAAGTATAATGTGGACATCACACCCTAACATTAGACCATTAGGTATGTGACTGGTGTACGGGGTAGATTGTAAGTAGAATGTCCACCAGCATGTGGTCACAATGCTGAATACTCCTTTGAATGTAACACAAGTAGGCCATAATACCTTCATAGTTCTCAGCCTTCATCACACCAATAACTGAGCACAATGCACCCTTCTTCATGTACCTCCCTACACAACTTCCAATGATGTGTAAATGAAATGTGCTACCATTGTCACAATGAGCTGTCAGACATAGATATTCTTTTTGTGGAATATACATGACTGTCTGATGGTGCAGAACACCAATCACGTTGTTACACCAGATGCATATGTGCTATCTGCTTTGCTGATGCACACACTACATACATAGGTGTTTGACAATATTAATGGCATGTATATCATTCATGACAGTGTGGAATGTGCTATATATATATATATATATATATATATATATATATATATATATATATATATATATATGCATGGCATGCACACCAGTCAACTAGCCTGTATTGATCATAATGCATCTGGTTTAACTTATAAAAGCCATATTTGTGTAGCATGGCTGTTTACCAGCCCTATCCTTTTCCACTGTTATTTTATTTTGTGTAAATGCATTATATTACATTGCAAATGCCATAACTGAGTAGAGTGGCTCATGGGGAGCTTTGCTTTTGAATACTTAAATACTTTGAATACTTGAATTGGGACTATTGTGACGCTATTGAATGTATTATTTTATTTTATTTTTTCTTAACTTTGTGCCTACACAATCTGAAAATGTCTGTTTTTTTTATTTCTCATTTGCTATTTTGCTCAAGTAGAACAGAGACTACTATGCTTATGTAAGTGCTTACATGCTCATCCTCTAGTTCTCTTC
Organism: Protopterus annectens; assembly: GCF_019279795.1. Classification (NCBI taxonomy): domain Eukaryota; kingdom Metazoa; phylum Chordata; order Ceratodontiformes; family Protopteridae; genus Protopterus; species Protopterus annectens. The sequence continues at coordinate 989,815,183 of NC_056732.1, read as the reverse complement.
ATTAATGTGTTGCAACATTCTGTTTAACATTTTGCTTACTTTACCTCATTGTCTCTCTCTCCATTTATTTACCCAACTATCAAACCTGCTTGTACTGTCCTGCAGTTTTGAATTTGCCCTGTCTGTTGCTGACCTACAGCCTCATTTCACCACAACAACTGCTGTCCATTCCCTATACTAAGGAACCGTATCTATATACTCCTTGTGCATCAGTCCTTCAAAGAAAAGAAAGTATGTGTTTTTAAAACTACAGGCAGTACAACTAAACAATTTTTTGATACTTCAGGTTTTTGTACACTCCCTAGCCAGAGCGACTAGCAGCCAAAGCCCCTCTCTTCACCTACTTCCATGCCTTCTCCTCTCGTGCCCTCTGTATATAATTGCTATCTTCCCTCTTCCTATTTCTAGACCTGCTACTTCCCTAAAGAAGCTATTGTTTGCTATACTGCATTTGTCCACTAGGTTGCACCCTTCTCCTAGATCTATCCCATCGACTAAATATTCCAGTCTTAGGCTCCCAATTTTCATAACTTGTTGAACTACATCCCCACTATTTCCTTCTACCTATACTCTACATCACGTATCTAGCCCGCTTACTATCCCTACTATCAAGGCTCTTACCTCCTACCTATTCCCACCCATACTTACCTTACCTTGTATCTCTCCTCTGATTGTTTTCCTAGGGTTCACTCCCTCAGTGGCTCTACCCGCTCCATTCGTCCTGCGAGCTCACTCCGCTCCCCTACCCTACCCCCAATTCCCACCCACTCCAAGTACACTTACCTTTATTGTAACTTTGAATCTCCTCCCCTTCCTCTAAGCCAATCCAATTCTCTACCCCCCTCCCAGCATTCATTCAATTGGTAATCCCACCCCTTCTCTATTCCTTACCAGCCTGTACTCTCAGTTAAACTCCTCCCCCTTCTCACCAAACACTTACCTATTAACCTGTTACCTGCTCTAATCTTAATTTACTCTAATTAATCATGACTTTTACACTTCTACAAACTTCCCTTATCTCCTCTATATGCATTTTTCTCCTAATAACTGTCTACAATGCTACTTCCTATTCCTCCTACAAACTACCTCCTTCTTCCTCCCCCACCCCCTCCGCTCTCTCCCTTCCCCTCCCCAAGACATTCCACTTTTACCACATATCCCCCTCCCTACTTCAACCTAATCCAATTCACTATTTTAAACTAAAGCTCCTAACCACTTCTTTTAAACCTCCTACAACCAAACTGAAATTGCTTCTCTCACTAACTACATGTCACAGACCAAAGGTTCCGCTCCTTTCTTCCTCTAATTGGCTTGCCCTATCAGGAGACATTCACCCCAACTCTGGACCTATGACTAGTATCAATCCTTCTCGCCCTACCACTTCAAATAGGACCAACGATAAATGCCTAAAGCTCATTACCATTAACGCCCAGAGTGTAAAAAGTAAAATAACACTCTTCCACGCTTGGCTAAACCACACTCAACCTGATATAATGGCAGTCTCAGAGTCATGGCTAAAACCCCACATGTCTAACCCTGAGATTGTACCCCCCGGCTTTCAAGCTCTCAGATACGACCACCAAAACAGGAAAGGAGGAGGAGTAGCCTTAATCTATAACAGCCAACTGAACCTCTGTCCCTACCAGAACCCCATTCCTTAGTTCAACAGTGCCAAACTAGTCATTGGGATCCTCAGAATGAACAAATACAAAAGTATCTGTATTGTGGCCATCTATATCCCCCCTGGAGACAACACCAACACCCTAGAAAACATTCTCTCTTGGGCCTCAACCAACATTAAGCTAGAAACATGCATTCTAGGTGATGTGAACATTGACTGGAATAGAATCAATAACAATAATCCCTCTCTATCTATCAATCTATTTAATTTCACACAACTAATAAACAGCATTACCAGACCCAACAGAAACAACCCCCTGGGTCCATCCTGGACTGGATCTTAGTCTCCCACCCTAATAAGATCTCTGACTCTGGCCTTCTACCAGACACAGTGAGTGATCATCTCTCAGCCTTTATTCACCAAGCTTCCCCATTCCTCCTCACACCAACACCAACATACCCATACTCGTAATCTCTCAAACTTTAACCCTTCTATATTTTTGGAAACCCTTAAGCTAACAAATTGGGACATCCTAAAAACTCTTCCACTAGATAAAGCCTTAGACTCCTTCAATACTACATTCCTAAGCATCCTAAACTCCCAAGCCCCACCCCAGACTAAATGAATAAAACACAATTCCACCCCTTGGCTAACAGAGGATACAAAAACTCTTATGCTACAAAGAGATAAGACATGGAAACTTTACAACAAAAATAAACACCCAGCCACCCTCCTTCAATATAAGCAACTCCGCAATCTAACCAAAAAGCATATCACTAATGACAAAACGTCTTATTTTATCAAACTACAGTCCACTCACTCCAAAAATCCCAAACAATTCTGGAACTCCATCAACTCGCGTATGCACCCTGGCACTAAATCCAATCCCTGTCCTGACAACAATAAAACCGACACAAAAATTGCCACCCTTTTAACCACTTCTTTACCAACTCTATAGCTGAACTCACTAAGACCTTCCCAAATTACAACCCCTCCTATTCCCTTAATACCACTTCCCCCTCTACTCCACAACCTCCCACTGCTAATTCTCCCCCTATTTTTCAGCTAAAACCAGTATCAACTTCCTACATTAAAAAGCTTCTTTCCAAACTTAAGCCATGCTCCAATGCCCCCGACAATATTCCCTCACTCTTCCTCAAGCATGCTGCAGACGGTATCGCCATCCCCATCAGCATTCTCATCAATAGATCCATTCAGGAATCTTACATCCCCAAATTATGGAGAGCCACCTACATCTTGCCCCTCCACAAAGGAGGCAAAAACAATAGCATCTCTAACTTCAGACCAATAGCCACTCTTTCCCCAATTTCAAAAGTACTTGAAAAAATGCATTCACCTGCAACTCATGCCCCACCTCCTCAATAACCAACTCCTCACCCCTACACAACATGGCTTCCATCCTGGCCATAGTACTACAACTGCTCTCCTCTCTTTCTTAGACATTGTTAACCATACCCGTGATGCTGGTGAAATTGTCTCCATTGTCCTTCTTGATCTATCCAAGGCATTTGACACTGTATCACATACCCATCTTCTCAATCACCTTTCTAACCTCAATCTCTCCTTAGATACCCTTTCATGGTTCAAAAGTTATCTTTCTGACAGATCCCAAGCTGTGAAATGGCAAACTGGTACTTCAACCTTCCTACCTACACCTATCGGAGTCCCCCAGGGATCTATACTTGGACCTACGCTCTTTAACATATTCATCAATAATTTTCACACTGCAATTCCAAACGTTCAAATAGTGCAGTATGCTGACAACTCCATGTTAGTCTGCTCTGCCCTTAGCCTTCCTGAGCTCCAGACTAAAACCCAACTAACCTTCACAACTACAAAGAACTGGATGCTTCAAAATCATCTCTCCCTTAATGCCAATAAATCCAAAATCCTTCTTTTCTCCCCCACAAAAGCCCATCCTCTTGACAAGCAATCATTCAAAATCACCAGCCATACTCACTCCTCTATAGAAGTTGTTCCTTCTGCCAAACATCTTGGTGTTACCATTCATGAACATCTGAAATTTGATACACATAATCAACTGAATATCAAAAAAAGACATCAGAAACGCTCACTTTCTCTCTCCTGCTACAAGGCAAACCCTTGCCTCCTCCTACCTACTACCTTCCCTATTGTATGGTGCTCCACTTCTAACTAACCTCTCAGCCTCCATCTCCTCAAAATTAGAAAGCTGCTACAACAACATCGCCAAATTTGCTACTAAATCTACTCACTGTACCCACCATTGCACCTCTCTCCACAGTCTAAAGTGGCTTGAGCTTCCTAATCATCTAGACTACCTTCAACTTACTACGGCCCACAAACTAATCTTTAAACCTACTGTATGCCCTGCTCTAACTAATATCTTGCCTTTCTACACACCACTCAGACCCCTAAGATCAGCCCAACAAAATCTACTTACTGTACACAAACCTAAATGACCCCCTGGCCAATTTCTCCTTTCCTACTCACTGGCCAAAAAATGGAACTCTCTCCCACCCCTGCTTAGAATCACTACAAACTCTGAACACTTTAAATCCCTACTCTAGTCCCACCTCTCCCAAAACTGGAAATGTAATTGTAGACTTCCGACCTAAATCCCTCTTATGTCTCCTAGACATGTTCTCCTTCAAACCCCTCTTCTTTCTGCTATTTCTACAGCTCCCCCCTCTACTTCAACTGTATATTGAACTTTTCTCCCCAGTGTACTTATTATTTAAATACTGTACACAGGCTCCCATCTCTACTCTGTGCAAATGGCTCTACATGCAAATTGTTCTCTGAATGTGATTGTAAAAATGATAATATTCACATATTTCATATGTATGTGTTCTTTTGCATTATTCTATGAATAATTTGTACAAATGTATGATTCTATGCTTGCTTGTTTTAATTTCTGTAATTGATTTTATTGTTGCTTGTTTTCATTTCTGCAATTTTTTTATTATGGAGCTTTTCTCCCTGGGCCTCCACTGAAAATGGACCTTTTAAGCCCAGTGGACCTCCCTGGTTATCAAACTGGAAATAAAATAAATAAAATAAAATTTAAAAAAATAATACCGCATATAGGTGGTACAGTGTCCCTACTAATACCTCCAGCAGATGTTGCAGTGCCAGGACAGTGTGAGTGGTTACCCTCATAGAGTGTGGATGTATCATAATAGTTGTTCAAGTGTGTTTGTGCAGACTGATCTCTTATCACTCTAAATCACATGTCATGTCAGAAGCACGGGATTACTGGTGGTATTACTCTGATGTTGTCCCTGACTGTGGTTGGTTCTTTTAATGTTTTCTATGAGCCTTTACCTGTCCCCCACTTGCTGGAGACCTCTTCTGAGATTACACTCAGTTTGCACAGCTCCACAATATGCACCCTACCCCAAATGTATGTCAGATCCCTGATAGATGTCCTCTGCATTATTCATGTAAGGATGCTTATCTCACATCAGACATCCACCCCATTCTTATGTCACCTTGTGTGACAGTCAGATAAAACACATTTTCACAGTACAGTCCCTACTGTACCATTATAGATATGTGATTGGTGTTGCTGCTACAGCCATGTTCCATTGACATGCCCTCATCTGCTGTACATGAGGTTGTTTCACCTATCCTCTTTCCCTGTGCTCATTCCTACAATTCATCTGTGTGTCCCTATTTAATACACATACTTCTCCTGAGTGTTCATTTTACATGGCAGCCCTACTATTACAGATCATTTACACAGCTTCAGTACAGAATGCCAGGAATGGAATATCACAATACTCTGTAGTGTATATAGACACTGTCCTGCATTGTGCTTTGACTGTATAATTCACATTCATACCTCTCAACTGTCCAGATATTCCCAGGATGTCCAGATGTGTTCCTTATCAAATTTGTGGCTTTGTGCCATATCACTGGTATAATCTCAGAACTGAAGTGACTCAATATTGCAAATGTTTCAGTTCAAACATCTCAACTGTCCCAATTTTTGCAGAATATCCAGTTTTTGTCTCATATTTTTGACATTTTCCTCATAAAATTTTGATGTTCTGTCAAATTATTGGCATGTCATTGTGGATTGAAGTCAGAAAATAATGATAGACATTTCAATTTCAAAATTTCATGCTCTTCAATAAATTCATGCCACTGTAAAACATATTATTCTAAAACTTTCTAAGTTTGTAAGAGCAATACTAAAATCTTACCCTATTTTTGGGCTTTTGTCACACCATTACGTATGGATTTGTCCAGATTTCTTGCTCTAAGAGATTGAGTGGTATGTTTGAGTTTCATTCTGCCACATTTCTATGGCACATTTATGTCAAATACATCCCTATTTCTAGTTAATTGCCCCAGCATTATGTCGGCTGTTATGCAGATGCATTGAAATAGTAGATTGAGAGCTATCTGTGAAGCCCTGGTGTTCATTGTGGCATTCTGCACAAAACCGCAGACTGTAAATGATCTGCTTCCACAGTATTGCTATTCGTGGTTGCTTACATGGTTTCCTGGCCAGCCACAAAACCTAGCTTAGAAGTGCCGTGCAGTATGAATATGCATTGCACGGTGGTGCATGCTGCCACTCACCTCGCACCACCACACAAACGTAAACTATGTAGGCTTTACACGGAGCCTAGATGAAGTTTATTGAATCCTGGGGTACAAGTTAATATGCATTTTTTGAAGAATAAATATTAGACTTAATAACCTTCCATAACAGTCCACCCTCTGACACTGAGTGTCATCCACAATTATATTTTTATTTTTCTTAATTTGAAAAAATATGCTTCATCATCATAATATTCATCATTTTTAGTATTTATTTTTATTTTTTTTATCTTTATAAGTGCCATTGCATGTGCAGGTGAGCTTAAACATTTTGTAATCACAGCCTTCAGAACAGAAAATACTAAAACAACTAAAAGAATAATACCAATTATTGTGATGATCCCTTGTAATATACTAGTTCCCAGGTTACAAATGCACTGCTCAACCATCCAAAAAGTGTCCACTGTTTAGCTGTATTGTCCAAATCCTTGGATCTTTGCTCCATGAAACTGGCTAACTTTTTTTATTCATCATGATAGTCACTAATATAGGAACAACAACAACTTCCTATGGGGGGGGGGCTTTTGCAGCTAGCATTATGTTTAGTGCCAGCCAATTTTGTAATAACACAGTTGAATTTCAGTCATTTCTCGATTTGCCATTCTAATGTAATGGGAAGTATAGTTTGCTACCTACTGAAGAATTTGAACAGGCATGGTGATTTCAAGCATTGCCGTTTGCACTCCATACCCAGGAGTAGAGACTGAAAATACTTGTTCTGCCCAGTGAATTGCTCATTTATTTTTAAATCTGTCTGCTGGAGGCTTCTCAAAATGTCGAATAGCAGGAATGATGTAGCCTACAGGACAACATCCAGACCACTTTGTAGGCAACCACGGTAGGCATGATCACTGCAAATGTAATAACAATCCTTTATCATGCTCATGCCATGTCCGCAGTCACAGCTTTTTAAGTATAAAGAGTTCCATACACTTTTATGTCTAGTGTTGTTGCCTCTGCTCATTCCCATTGGTGCAGTCCTATTTCTGGCATAACATGTCTCCATGATTTGTTGTTGCAAGCTGAAGAAGCACAACCTTTGAAAAGTCAATCACATTATGCCAATTTAGATTAATGTCACTAAGTTCCTTTGCAAATGTCACTTGATATGTAGGGATTGGAATCATGGGAATCACTGCCTTAGAATGATGTAGTATATGTGAATACACCCAACAGTTTGTCACCTTTAAGTCCACAGCATACTGTTGAAAAACCAACAGGAAACTATTTTTTCTTGACCAGTTTACAAAAGGAAACAGCAACAAAAACAAAGTAACCATACCTGTTGTCACTGGATTAATCATGGTCTATCATCTGAGTTGATTTTCTCTTTTAATCCTTTCCTGGGCAGATGGTTCATCCTTCATGCTTTGATCTTTCTTTGCTAGCAAAGATAATTCTGGGACTTCCACATGACAAATCTTTTTACGATGTGATGAATGAATCCAAGTTGGTAGTCCTGCCCAGTGAACTGTAGTATAAGTGGTGAGCAGCAACTAGAAGGGGCCTTTCCACTTCAGACTCAAACAGTTCTTTCTTGGGAAAGTTTTAACATAAACCTAATCACTGGACTGCAGTTGGTGACAGGGCTGGTCAGGAGGTTGAGGAAGAGCTTCTCATACATTTCTGTGGTCCTGCTGCAAGAAATGAATATGTTTTGTGCAGTAAGACAATATAACATCATCCATTAGAGATAATTCATCATTTGATACAGGTGCAGTAGTTGAAAGGGTCATTGATCTCCCCATTAATATCTCAGAGGGAATCAATCTCTTTATAGTATTTAATGTACTCCTCATACTCATTAAGGGAAGTTCCTCTGACCTTTTAAGGTTTGTTTCAGCAAAACGCTTTGAATTCTTATTTTTAAGGGTCCTACTGACCTTTTCTACTAATGTAGATGACTGTGGATGGTTGGGGCAGTGAAGACTCAACTTAGTATTAAAAATCTTGAATATATCTCTTGTCAGGAAATTATTAAAATGTGTTCTCTGATCACTACTGATAGTACAAGGTACCTAAGATCTAGATATAAATTCAAAACGTAATTTCTTAACAACTTCACAGAATCTGCCTCATGACATGAGTAAGCTTCCACCCATGCAGAAATCATGCAAACCACCACCAATATAAATTGTAAATTATGGACCTTTGGCATCTGGATGAAGTCTAGCTGCACATTAACAAAAGGTCCCCAAGGTGAGGATAAACATGCATCTTTAACATGTGAGTTTTTGCTAACATTATATGTTAGGCATTATGTAAAATTATTAACATGCTAAAGTATCAAAGAGGAGACATGAGGGGCATACCAACTTTGGGTAATTTGATTAAATAATGCTGTCTTACCTGCATGGGTTGGTAAATGATATGCCCTTACCAGGTAAAGTAGCAAAGAGGCAAGTAGCACCAGCTGGCCATCCAAATGTCACCATAACCCATTGGCAGATTTACTGCAGTCATCTTTAAGCCACCTCTGAACTTCTCTTAGTGCTGCTTCAGCTTGGAAAGCCAATCCTCTCTTAAAATCAAACACATCATCACTGTTAGAGTCTTGCAATAACATCACATGAAAATTTGTACAAAGTCCTTCTACAACTTTCCTGGCAGCTTGATCTGCCAAATTATTTCCCTTTGAAACAGTATCTATATACTTTTGATGGGCACTGCATTTAGGTAACAAAAGAGAACATAAGAGACCATTCACAAAAGAGAATTTTTATTCTGAGCTCCTGCTGAACTTAAAAATCCTCTTTTTCCAAAGTTGCCCATAATTATGTACCACACTAAAAGTATAGTGACTGTTGGTGTAGACATTGGCAACCTTGTGTTTGGCTAATTCACAAGCTCTTTGTAGAGCCAGTAACTCAGCTACGTGGGCAGAATTTATGCCCTCTAGTCTTTGTTGAAGCAAAACATCATCATTATTGGTGCAGACAGATATTCCTGTAGCCAGATTTCCATTTTGATCCCTTCCACAGGAAGCATCCACAAATAGGTCTAGTTCAGCAGTGGGTATAGGAGTGTCCTTTAAGTCATTCCTAAGAGAAAGCAGATAATTAGTTATACACACAGAATCATGCTCTTCACCATCATCAGCAGTAGATAACAAAGATGCAGGCATTAGAACAGGACAGTGTATGAGAGAAATAGATGGATCAGAGAGAAGAATATGTTCATATTTAGTTAGATGTGCAGTCAAGAGGGTTTTAGTCTTTATTTTAATTAAGAGAGCTGATACAAAATGAGAGATGGCTATGGTAAGATCATGCCCAAGCACTGGTGATTGTGCAAGATTGACTAGAATGGCAGCAGCAGTCACCTGCCTAAATCTTGGTGGAAATCACTTTGCAACAGAATCAAATGCTGTACTATAAGCTAATGGACAATAGTTATCCCCATGTTACTGTGCAAGAACTTCTTGAGCAAATCCATTTCTTTCATGACAAAATAAACTGAAAGTCTTTCCATTATTCAGTAATCTCAAAGCTGGGGCAGTAGCTAAAGCTTGCTTTAAATACTGAAATGAATTTTCTTCTTCACTATCCCAAGGGAAGGGCTCTGGTGTATCCTGTTTTCAAAGATATGTCAAACGTTTAGCAATTTCTGCATAGTTAGAAATCCACTGTCTGCAATATCCTGTCATACCTAAGAAAGATCTAAACTGATGCTGAGTAGTTGAGTTGTTGGATGTGGGGCTTTAGTTATTGCATCAGTACGAGATGGTAACATCTTCCCACTTCCCTGAAATATCAGATTACCAAGATAATGTACCTGAAATGATCATAGCTGTAACTTTTCTCTGAACACCTTATGCCCTTTTTCTGCAAAGATAGATAAAAGATGTATTGTATTCTTTAAAGTAATTTTATTGTCAACATATTGCACTAACACAGATCCACCTGGAAATGTCAAATCTTCCAAATCTTTTTTATTTAGAATTTGAGAGAATAATGAAGGAGATTCAGTGTATCTCTGTGGTAAACATGTCCATGTATACTGGTGTCCCTTATAAGTTATGGTGGACAGAAACTGACTTTCAGGGTGGATAGGTATAGAAAAGAATGCTGAACACAGATCTAGCACAGAAAATATATTGCTGTAGGTGGTATGTTGCTGGATTTGGAACCACAGGAAAAGTTGGTAATACTGCATTGTTTACAGCCCTCAAATCTTGCACAAACCCATAAGTATCCTTTCCTGGCTTTTTTACAGGGAGAATAGGATTATTACAAGGGTTTTTAGCTGACACTATTATTCCTTGTTGGATCAAAAACTGAATTACGAGTTTGATTTCCTGCTCTGTTTATGATTTCAATGGATGCAATTTTATTTTTACTGGTTCCGCAGATTTTAATATACCTACTTCATTAGCATGTTTAGCCCATAAGTTAGCAGGTACCTGCTGCAGCAGTTTTTTGGGCTTCTGCTAAGACTGTGAATACTTCCCTCTCTGATTCCGTTGGAACATCCAAATATACCCCTTCTGGTGAGCAGTAAATAGTAAAATCAAATTTGTGTAACAGGTCTCTCCTTAGCAAATTTACTGGTGCAGCAGTACTCAAAAGGAAATAATACCTTTCTTCAATCAATCCTAAAGAAATGGGTATAGATTCTGAAACTGGATATGCAACAGTAGCATTTGTTACTCCAACTGCCTTTACTTTATGTTTTGATACTGGTGTCTGACTATCTGAGGTAAATTTTAATACAGATCTAGTGGCTCCAGTATCCACCAGGAAAGGAATTTCCTTTGAATTTATTTCTACCTTAACACAGGGTTCCTTTTGATCTATTGGCAGCAGAGGATTAAGATTTATTTCTGTATTATTATTCAGACATAGTCAGTAGGGTGACTCCTGACTCTTTTTAATTTGAGGTGGAGGAAATGCAGCATTGTTATAATTTGGCTGCCATTCCATCCAGGTATATTGGACTCTCTGCATTCGCTTGTGTGGGTATTCTCCTCTACAGTGTCCTGCTTCTCCAAAATTGAAGCAAGATCCATCAGATGAGGCAGAAGAGGTACTGTCAGCTCATGGTTGCCAACCAACTGCACCTTGTTGCCCTCAATCAGCACTCTTACTAAATCCTCTAGCAATTCCTCTCCCCCTTCCCCTGCCTCTACTTCATCCACTTGGGGCTTCTAACTGTCTTATTTGCAAAGTTAACAGCTTATCCTCTGTATCCTTTCTCTGTTTTTCCTGATACTCAGTACAGTGATTTGCAGCACTTAGTAAGGAATCCAAGTTCTTTACCTGCCAGTCTATAAGCTCTTGCTTTATTTGATTTTGTACAGGTGCTTGCAAACCCTGTACAAAAGCAGCTACAATACCTGGCTTAGCTTGTTTTTCTGGAGCTGGTACTCCTGAATGTCTAGTAAAGACTGCCTTAAGCTGACTCAAATAATCTTCAGGGGCTTCCTTTATTTTGCTTATATGCCTGTATCTTAGATAAATATGTCCTAACTTGACACACTTCTGCAATTTTATTCAACAATGTTGTCCTTTCGGCTATTAGTAGATTCCCCGTGAGAGTAAAATCTGTTATTTTAGTCTTTTCAAGTAACTGTTTTCTTATTTCATCTGAAGTAACTACCTAAAGCAGCTGGTTTAAATCTGTCAAAGTAGGGTTATAACATTCTATTATACTTTTCAATTCCTTCTTAAACCTTAACAGATCTTTTCTAATATTCGGAAAACGTTTGGACATAGTACGCAAATCAGCAGAGGTCCAAGGGCGATGAACAAGTTTCTGTTATTAGCCACATATATTTATCTAAGAGATGCCAAAAGATCCTTTCCAGAAGCAACAAACTCTTGTCCTACCCTGTCGGGTAAGTATGTGTGGTGGGCTATGGGTGTATCAAATTCTAGTGCTCCTCTTGGAGAGGTAGACGCTTGCTGGCAATGAGAAGGAGAAGAAGAGAAAGAAACCTCCCTGACTGTAGATGCCTGTTCTGAAGATGAGGGTTGAACAGGGGAACATAGGTGAGGTCTAACAGCATCACACTGACCTGGTGTCCACTGGACAGTTGTCCAAAATGCAGGGGTCTGAGAAACAGCACAATCTTGTACAGGAGCCACCTGTACCAGTAAATATGGGTGGTGACGGTGCAGTAGCTACTGGAGGATTATCATCCTCTTCTGAAATCTCTATTTTTTGGATATCCCAAGTTTCTTCCAAATCTGCCAAGACAAGATGAAAGGCTCCCTTTTTACAAGTCTGTACTACATTCTTAACCTTTTTCACCTGTTCATAGGTTCATAGGTTCATAGGTTCATACTAGGCTATCTTCCCTAGGACATTTATAAGCCTAGCCAGAATGTGTTTGGCTTTCGCCACCCATTTTACATTTATTTTGCTATGCCCTTTTTCGAGGTTAGTATACTGTGCCTCTGTCTAACAGTGACACAGAAGTGATACCCGGGGTAAACCTACGATCTCCCATCCACTCATCAAGATTCCTCTTGAAGAGAGTCAATGAGGGACTCTGCCTAACCTGGACTGGGATTTTATTCCAGAGTGAAGGGAGCCTCTGGGTTATGAATCTGTCCCTCCAGCATGTCCTATTTATTTCAGTGCTGAGGTTCAAGTCTCTCAAGCACGTAGCTCGATGGGATTTGGATTTTCTGAGGTGCAGCATGTCCATTAATTCTGGGTTGGACATGGCTTTATACGTCACGCACTGATCACCTCTGAACAGGTGGTATGGCACTGAGTAGAGCTGCAGTTCCTTTAACCAGGCAGCATATGGCATCTGTTTGAGCCCTTTGATCCTCTTGGTGAGGTACTTTTGGGGTCTTTCCAGTTGCTGCAGGTGTCTGGTAAGGTACATCCCAAAAGGGGCATTGTACTTAATTATGGGCCTGATGAGGGATGAGTAAAAAGGCACGATGACCTCCCCTGATCTAGATATGAATCCCTTCATGATTAGGTGGGCTATATAAAATGTTTTTCTAACTACTTTGGCCACGTGGTTGTCAAATGAGAGATTGCTATCAACTTGGGTCCCCAGGTCCCTAATTACTTCTTCTGTACTTAATGGATTACCACCTATGTGGTAATTTGTGGGCACTTTGTTTTTGGCAAAGGGGATGACTATACACTTTTTGGCATTTAGCTTGAGGCTATGGCTCTGGCACCAGTTGTCTGTTTCTATGAGGCTCTTTTGGAGGATGTTTGTGTTGGCTGGAGAGTCGATTATGGTGCCCAGTTTGCAGTCATCTGCGAAATTGGTCAGCCACAGTCCTTCCATGTTGGTCTGTACCTCCGAGAAATATATACCGAACAAGAGAGGTCCCAGGACTGAGCCTTGTGGGACACCACTTGTAACTGGTTTGGAGTCTGACATGGCTCCAGCAATTCTAACCATGTGGGTTCTGTCCTTGAGCCAGTTTATCTAGTGACATAGGGGTTTATATTTAAGCTGGTGAGCTTATCTATAATGCCCGAGTGGGGTATTGTATCAAAGGCTTTTGCGAGGTCCAGGTAGGCTGTGTGGACCACCTTCCCCTCGTCAATGGCCTTGGTGACTGTTTCAAAGAAATCAACAAGGTTTAAGAGGCAGAATCTGCCCTTAACAAAGCCAAACTGGGTAGGATCCAGTGTCTGTAGGTCCCCAATATCTTTATTTATGAGGTCCATGATGATCCTTTCCATAGCTTTGCAGACCAAGCTAGTCAGGCTTATGGGGCGATAGTTTCCAGATCCGTTGAGGCACCACCTTTATGGAGAGGGACCACTGTTGCTGTACGCCACTCTTTGGGCACATATCCTGTAGTAAGGCTGAGACTGAACAGTAGTTTTATGTTTGGGTTTAGCTCTTCTTGTAGTTCATGTAGGACGCAGCCCGGGACACCGTCTAGTCCCATTGATGCTGTGTTTTTTGCTTTGGAGAGGGCGGCTCTTACCTGAGCATCTGAGATGTCAGGGGGGCAGCACTCTGCTGGGATAGATATTTGCCCTTTTGGTGGGGAGGGGGGGGAGAAGTTTACGCTGAACCTGTCAGCTAGGATGTTGGCAATGTCTGTGGGTTCGGTGTATTTTTTGTCATTTTGGACTAATTCTGAGCATATCTGGGAATTACCACCCAGGTTCCTAACATAACTAAAGAAAGCCTTGTGATTATCCTTAGTGTCCTGTGCAATTTTTCTCTCAAAGCTGGCCTTAGACAATTTTATGAGTGCCCGTAGTTTTTGCTAATACTGATCAGTGATGCCTTCCCTTTTTGGGATTTTGCTCTATCATTTAGTAGCTTCCTCCTTCTATTGTATAGTTTGTTTATGGCTGGGGTCCACCAGACAGGACGTCTGCCTTTGGAGGATTGGGTCTTGGTTTTATTTGGGATCGCATGATCCATGCATTCCTGAAGGTGTTCATAGAATGCGTTTATAAAGGATTCTGCGGTCTGGGCCATATTTTCCACAGGCCCGGGGGCTTTGAAGGATTCCACCTCGGTTTTGAGGAGTGTGAAATTTGCTTTAGAGAAGATTTTCACTGACGTTTTCTGGGCAGGGTGTGGGGTCGGGATGTGAATATCCAGTGAGATTAGTTTATGGTCTGATCTTACCAGTGAGGGATACACTTCTGGTCTGGAGCATAGAGTCCCCATGTTGGTGATGATCAGGTCCAGTATGTTTTCCCCTCTTGTGGGAGTGGTAACAAGTTGTTCCATAGCATTTGAGTTTATAAATTCTAGGAACCTTTGGGCTAGGGTGTTGGAGCTAGAGTAATGCTCCCAGTCTATGTTTGGGTAGTTGAAGTCACCCAATATAATGGTGTTTGGAGAGACCTTCATATTTTCCAGTGTTCTCAGGAAGGCCGAGTGGGGTTCCTGGGTTTGGGAGGGTGGTCTGTAGCAGGTTATAAACTGGAAGGCAGTTTTACCCACTGTTAGTTGCACATGGATTGATGCTTCGTGCTTTGCCACCAACCTGGAGGTGTGGGTATCTTTGATGAATATCGATACTCCCCCTCCTTTTGTGGTTCGGTCCAAGTTTTGGGGCCAAAAAGCATGGTATGAGGTATAACCTGGTAGTGCTGGGGTGCTCTCGGGAGCCCTGAACCAGGTTTCTGTTACTGCACAGATATCAATGTTCTCCATGCTAAGGAGAGTTTCGAGTGTGTGCATCTTGAGGTTTAGACTTCTGGCGTTGAGTAGCATTACTCTTAATTTCTTATCCCTTGTGATACCTATGGAGGTGGGTTTGTCTTTTGAGCCTTGCCTAAAAAGGCACTATGGGGGTAGCAAGAGCCTTTGCCAATATCCGAAAGCCCAGGGGTGACAGGTGCAAGCCGTCCCTAGCGAAGCATCGTGGCTTGTCGAGCATATCATCCCAAGCTGACAGGCATTGGATCCCCTTTGAATGACACCAGTACTTAAGCCAATTGTTGAAATTGATCATCTTGTCTTCATATTGTGGCATCATTCTTGGTGAGGGTAAGATGCTACTCAAGGTCAGGGTCATACCGGCCTGGGCTACATGCTCAGAGAGCTCATCTATGTCTCTTTTCATGTAGTCCAGGGAGGTACGTCTCAGGTCATTCACACCAGCATGGACAATGACTGAGTCATATTTGTACTTGCCTTGGAGAGACCTGAGTGCTTGTGTTATGTGGCGGATCCTAGCACCCGACAGGCTGCTCACCATGACCCTCTCCTTGTTCAGCCTGGTGAGTGGGACGTCAGTGTGCCTGACGATAGAGTCACCTATTACAAGTGTATCAGGTGTGTTGTTTAGTCTTAAGGGCTGTGACTGTTCGGCACACTGGCTTTGTGAGATATGTGTTGCACGTGTTTTGTTTTGGGGTAGCGGTTGCTTGGGTGTCTGCTTTGGAGGTCTCTGCTGCTTAGGCAGATCTTTATTTAGAGCCTCCGAGTATGTTTTTTTGTGATTATGTGTTTTGGTTTGCTGTCATGGTAGGTCTATGTGAGACTGGAATTGTAGTGAGTGTGGTTTCCTTCTCCTCCTGACTGGTTATGCCAGTACTGAGTTGAGAGAGCTTAGCCTCCAGTTTGGCTATATGGTTGCATCTCTCACATGTGTTGGAATTTGTTGGGAGGAGGAGAGGGTTGTCTGTGTACATGAGGCAGTTGTAACATTGCCTCAAGATTCCCAGATTCACTAGCTGGACCGGGGAGGAGATTGACAACTGACCTTTGGACATGCTAGAATAATATTGGGAATTCCTTTATAATTGAAAACAAGGGCTAGTGGGGAGTGAGGGTGTAGTGTTTTTAATTTTTAGTGCTGACTTATATAAATGCTTTAGTGAGCAAGTGCCAGGTAACTTAAGTGCAATGTGTTACAGGTAACTTAAATGCAAAGACGACAAACAGTAACTTTCTTTCAAGTGAAACAAGGAAATAAGTACAGTAAGCAATGCAGATATCACTAGTGATCCACAGAAGTGCTGAGAAGCCGCGTATTGGGTAGAATTAGCGTTCCAGGGAAATAACAAGCAAACAAACAACAAGCATATAAACAAAGCTAGATTCAGCAGGCCTGGATCTAGTCTATGCTACAGCAAACAAGGTGTACCAATTTCAGTAAGATACAGTTCAAATATTCAGGTACTATAAACCTTTAACCAGAAATGCCCAGCTCAGAAAAGCAGATTCCAGCCTCTTCTCCCACAAGAGTGCAGACCACGAACCTTCTTAATGTAAAATAACTGGCCTGAAGCCCAAGTGCTTAAACCAGAACTAATACACTTTAAGAATAACAGACACTGGGCTCTCAATCAGCAGTTCTCAACTTAGAAGGATGAAAGCTACCTGTCCTGCCACCACAGTGCATGCCACAAACCTTCCTAATGTAAAAGAACTGGTCTGAAGCCCAAGTGCTTAATCCAAAAGACTTAGAATGATAGCTACACTTTAATCAAGTTACTACTAAGCAGTAATAAATACAATTGAATACTTTAGAGAATGCCTGGATTAGTGCTCAAGTTATACAAACAAAGGTAGATCCAGCAGGCCCGAATCCAGTCTATGCCACAGCAAACAAGGCGTACCAACTTCAGTAAGAAGCAGTTCAGATATGCATGCACTATAAGCCTTTAACCAGAAATTCCCAGCTCAGAAGAGCAGAGTCCAGCCTCTCCTCCCACAAGAGTGCAGACCACGAACCCTCTTAATGTAAAATAACTGGCCTGAAAGCCCAAGTGCTTAAACCAGAATTAATACACTTTTAGAATAACAGACACTGAGCCCTCAATCAGCAGTTCCCAACCTAGAAGGATGTAAGCTACCTGTTCTGCCACTACAGTGCAGACCACAAACCCTCTCAGTGCAAAACAACTAGTCCGAAGCCCAAGTGTTTAAACCAAAAAGCTTAGAATGAGTTACACCAAGCAGTAATAAATACAACTGAGTACTTTTAAGATGATGCAAAAGTAAAATAAAGTAGGTAGAAACACAAGTACAGTAAAAGCAGATGAAAAAAAATGTTTTTTTCTGAACAAGTGCTGAGATCAAAGAAACAGATTTGAGTGCTGAAACTAGAAAACTGGCTAGTTATAAGAAAAAAAAACTAAGCTAGAAGGCTTCCCTCCAACACAGAAGGCCTTGGGGGCTCAGAAGCCTACAAATAGTCTATACCACTTAACAGGAAAGGCAGGAAACAAGCTTAAATTTTTTCATTCTGTTTCCCAGATACTCTCTTTGTACACAGTAGGAGTGCCTGAAATCAGAATATGATCTCACTGCACTCAGTTGAGTGAGCAAATGAGATGGGCCCAGAAGGAGTATCCAAACACAAATTTACAAGAGGGGCGGGCAGTTTCAAGGCCACTAAGATTAACACCAAAACAAAAACAGGGAGGGTGGGTGGGACTAACTGAAGAGCAGAGTCAAAACTTAAGGTTCAGTTAATATTCCTGCAACACAGTTAAAATCAATTTAAATACTGTATTTTTTGAAAAAAAAAGTGCAGATAAAGGTACTTAAATTCTCTAATACGTCCAGTTGAGTACAGCTAGTTCTTAGCCAGCCAAAGCTGAGGTTTTTAAGCAGAAAATATTTCACACTGTACCACTTAAATAGGCAAGGACAGGAAATCAAAGAATGTGGCTACCCCCACACCTGTACTTACTAGCAAATAACAAAATTCAGCAAACACTGACTAACTTCCAGTTCAGTTAATATTCCGGAAACACAGTTAAAATCAATTTAAATACTGTATTTTTGGAAAAAAAAAGTGCAGATAAAGGTACTTAATTCTCTTATACATCCAGTTGAATACAGCTATTTCTTAGCCAGCCAAAGCTGAGGTTTTTAAGCAGAAAATATTTCACACTGTACCACTTAAATAGGCAAGGACAGGAAATCAAAGAATGTGGCTACCCCCACACCTGTAATTACTAGCAAATAACCAAATTCAGCAAACACTGACTAACTTTCAGTTCAGTTAATATTCCTGCAACGCAGTTAAAATCAATTTAAATACTGTATTTTTGGAAAAAAAAGTGCAGATAAAGGTACTTAAATTCTCTTATACATCCAGTTGAATACAGCTAGTTCTTAGTCGGCCAAAGCTGAGGTTTTTAAGCAGAAAATATTTCACACTGTACCACTTAAATAGGCAAGGACAGGAAATCAAAGAATGTGGCTACCCTCACACCTGTAATTACTAGCAAATAACAAAATTCAGCAAACACTGACTAACTTCCAGTTCAGTTAATATTACTGCAACACAGTTAAAATCAATTTAAATACTGTATTTTTGAAAAAAAGTGCAGATAAAGGTACTTAAATTCTCTTATACGTCCAGTTGAATACAGCTAGTTCTTAGCCAGCCAAAGCTGAGGTTTTTAAGCAGAAAATATTTCACACTGTATCACTTAAATAGGCAAGGACAGGAAATCAAAGAATGTGGCTACCCCCACACCTGTAATTACTAGCAAATAACAAAATTCAGCAAACACTGACTAACTTCCAGTTCAGTTAATATTCCCATAACACAGTTAAAATCAATTTAAATACTGTATTTTTGGGAAAGAAAAAGTGCAGATAAAGGTACTTAAATTCTCTTATACGTCCAGTTGAATACAGTTAGTTCTTAGCCGGCCAAAGCTGAGGTTTTTAAGCAGAAAATATTTCACACTGTACCACTTAAATAGGCAAGGACAGGAAATCAAAGAATGTGGCTACCCCCACACCTGTACTTACTAGCAAATAACAAAATTCAGCAAACACTGACTAACTTCCAGTTCAGTTAATATTCCTGCAACACAGTTAAAATCAATTTAAATACTGTATTTTTAAAAAAAAGTGCAGATAAAGGTACTTAAATTCTCTTATACATCAAGTGGAATACAGCTAGTTCTTAGCCGGTCAAAGCTGAAGTTTTAAGCAGAAAATATTTCACACTGTACCACTTAAATAGGCAAGGACAGGAAATCAAAGAATGTGGCTACCCCCACACCTGTAATTACTAGCAAATAACAAAATTCAGCAAACACTGACTAACTTCCAGTTCAGTTAATATTCCTGCAACACAGTTAAAATCAATTTAAATACTGTATTTTTGAAAAAAAAGTGCAGATAAAGGTACTTAAATTCTCTTATACATCCAGTTGAATACAGCTAGTTCTTAGCTGGCCAAAGCTGAGGTTTTTAAGCAGAAAATATTTCACACTGTACCACTTAAATAGGCAAGGACAGGAAATCAAAGAATGTGGCTACCCCCACACCTGTAATTACTAGCAAATAACAAAATTCAGCAAACACTGACTAACTTCCAGTTCAGTTAATATTCCTGCAACACAGTTAAAATCAATTTAAATACTGTATTTTTGGGAAAAAAAGTGCAGATAAAGGTACTTAAATTCTCTTATACGTCCAATTGAATACAGCTAGTTCTTAGCCGGCCAAAGCTGAGGTTTTTAAGCAGAAAATATTTCACACTGTACCACTTAAATAGGCAAGGACAGGAAATCAAAGAGTGTGGCTACCCCCACACCTGTAATTACTAGCAAATAACAAAATTCAGCAAACACTGACTAACTTCCAGTTCAGTTAATATTCCTGCAACACAGTTAAAATCAATTTAAATACTGTATTTTTGGGAAAAAAAGTGCAGATAAAGGTACTTAAATTCTCTTATATGTCCAGTTGAATACAGCTAGTTCTTAGCCGGCCAAAGCTGAGGTTTTTAAGCAACTTCTTTTTTTAAACCAGTAATCCCCTTAATGCTGATTCATTTTCCCTTTTAAGAGCTTCAGTATACCAAGAATAAAATACTGTGCAATGTTTCCAATGTTCCCCCACTTACCATGTTCTGTTTTTTTTCCAAAATACCCTTCAAATTCTTTAATTTAGTTTTATTACAAGTTCCATTTAATGGAAATACTTTACCAGAGCAATTTTCAGTAAACTGAAATCATTCATTCTAATATTTACAATTTTTGTTTCCATAATTATGAAACATAAAATATGCAGATGTTACCTTTACAGGGACTTGATCCTGCCTTCTTAACTTTGTTCCCATTTTCCCTATTAAAACTTATCTTGTAAATCGGTAATTCAGATAAGAAAAATGAATGTATCAGTTCACACACCAATCAGGGAGGAGAGTACAGGGATTCTGTCACTGTGTAATGACAGAAGAAAGATTTCAATCAGCCTTTTCCCACAGCACCCCCTTGCATTCATCCTGTCAGAAGCTTATAATTTGCAGCTCCAGCATTGTGATTGACCACACTTTCTGACCCTCTGAGGGTACTTTTACACAGTCACACCTACTTCCCAAAATGCTATGGACTCATAAACTTGATTACCAGCACACTCATACTTATATCCCAACATGCTATAGGGTCATGAACTTGATTTATCCAGCCACACACACTTATGTCCTAACATGCTATAGGCTCATAAACTACCTGGCACTTTTAAATATAACATCCCTTAACTCCTTCAACACTTACTTTGCCTTCAACTACCTGTCAGTACAGAGAAGATACAATTGTCAGACACTTGAAATATAAAACTACTAATTATGTGAAACTATGTCTTGCATAATCATTCATCTATTTTTCATTTTGCTTTTAATATAAACATATTTTAAACATTTTATTTGACTCATTTGTAAAGAAACTACAAGTTAATATGCATTTTGTGAAGAATAAACATGAGACTTAATAACCTTCCAGAACAACCTCATCCATAAATCTTCAGGGTCTACTTATTAGTTGCCCCCTCATGTGTTTGGCAGTTCTATGTATAGACACAGACATCTTGAGTGACATTTCTCATGTAAAAGCACAATTGGGATTTCACCAATACCTAGTTGCACAAGGACAACTATTTAACAGTGACAAGCAAAGCCCCCAGAGTTGCAAACTGGATACTCCTGCCATTGCTTTATATTTTTGCTCCAACTGTTTAAGCAACAACAAAGGTATTTTGGCATGGATATGAACTTTACCACTATCTCTGTTACCATCTTAGTGGATATGGGGATCCTGGCAATGTAGAAATTACCTCAAGTTTACTAACAACCAGTTAATTCTCAAACATACTAATATGGTATGTGAGAGATTTATTTACATACTGTCAAAGGAGGCAAAACTCTCACATAAAAGTACTCTTAATGTCAATAAGATTGTCAGTACTACACATGCTACACCCATCACACACAATACAAAGCAGACCTATGTACCCGCATATGCTGAGGAACTTAAATGTAACCTTCCTAAACCACCAAAACCTCCCAGAAGAAGTGCACATAACAGACACCCTCAGCAACCCTGAATGCACTCTTTCAAAACAACACCCACATCAACGTATACAGCTACATCTCATGGCGTCTCCATTTCTAACCCCATAAGACAAGTTACCACACAATCTAACATTCTGGTTAATGGAGACTTCATTGTGAGATGCACTGATGTCCATCTTTCCAGGCTGAGTAAGGAGAAAATCACATTCAGTTGCTTACTGGGGCTAGGATCTGCCACATTATGCATGTACTCAGGTCATTGGACCACAAGTACCAATATGACTCAGTCATAGTCCATGTGGGTATAAATGACCTGAGATGTAACTTCCTAGACTATATGAAGAGAGATATAATGGAGCTCTCGTAATATGTGTCCCAGGCTGGTATGAGACTAAGATTGAACAGCATTTTACCTTCTCCAAAGATGATACCACAATATGAACAAAAGATGAATGACTTAATAATTGGCTTAGTTTCTGGTGTCATTCTAAGGAGGTGCAATATTTGTCATCACAGAAACAGACCATGCTGCTTTGTCAGGCATGGTCTGCACTTCTCCCCTGTAGGGTTTTGAATATTAGCTAATTGTTGCCTTCCCCATAGTGCCTTTTTTTAGTCAATGCCAAACTGACAGCACTTTTGGCATAGCAAATTAAAACCAGGAAAATCTAAAGGTATTACAGCTCAATGCAAGGAGTCTAAAAAAAAAACTCCACTCCCTAGAAGCTCTCTTCACCCTAGAGAATGCCAATGTCTGTGCAGTCACTGAGACATGGTTTAAAGCCACGGAGAGCACACTAACAGTTCAAGGTCAAAATGCCTTCGAGACATTTAGATATTATTTATTATAATTATTTATTATTTATTATTAATTATTATTAATTATTATTATTTATTATTAATTATTTAGATATTATTTCTGGGCGGCACAGTGGTGTAGTGGTTAACATTGTCACCTCACAGCAAGAGGTTCTCCGTTTCGATTCTCGGCTGGGGTGCCTTCTGTGTGGACTTTGCATGTTCTCCCTGTGTTCACGTGGGTTTCCTCCGGGTACTCCGGTTTCCTCTCACATTCCAAAGACATGCATCTGGAGCATTTCTCCCCGGGCTTCCACTGAAAACAGGCTCTGTGGAACCTAGTCAGACTTTCCTGGTCAACAAATGATAAATAAAAAAAAAATAAAATAAAAAAAAAAAAATAGACCAGCTACTACACAGACAGGAACTAAAGGTAGAGGTGTCTCAATTTACATAAAAAATGAATATACCTCAAGGCTGGTCAAACAGGACAATGCACTTGAGCTTCTCCATGTTCAAATCACCATAGGTAAAATTAATACCATTTCCTTGTAACCTATAGGTCCCCCTATATGACCCAAGAAATCCATACAATGTATTTAAACTTATTGGAAATACCATCCAATCCAATACCATATTCATGGGCAACTCTAATTACCCCACTATTAACTGGGAATCCTATATGATACCAAATGTACAGACACATACATTACTGGATTTTGAAAACAGAAACTCATTGGACCAAATTGTTAACACACTAACCAGCCAGGGGTGCAACCATATTGAATCTGGTCCTCACTAATATGGGAGAGCGCTGCACACACCCTTAGTGTAATGTCTTCCCTGGAAGGCCAGACAACAAAATGGTCTCCTTTGAAGTAAAAATAAAATCTGTACTTCCAGCTAACCCTGGAATATTCAGGAACAACTCTAAGGCTAACTTCCTCCTACTAAGTGATAATCTGGCAAAATTTCGAGCCCCTATAAACCCTGAGAACACTGCTCCCCATGCAGAAATGTTCACAGAAACCCTTTACAAGCTTGTTAATAGTTGTAAAGAGGCAGCTATACCCACCAGAAAGAAATACAGAACTAACTCAAAAAAACAGACCACCCTAGTCAAGTCACAAAATCAATAGGCTATATAACAGAAGGAAGAAAATCATGGCAATAATTAAGAGGTGCAGCACCCAGCAGGATAAAAGCACTCTTATCAAATTAAACAAACATCTCAGAGGACAAATAAAGTTCAAATTAAACAAACATCTCAGAGGACAAATAAAGTCTACAAAGCCAAATTTGAGGTCAATTTGGCCTCCCAGGTGATGGACAAATTCAAGGCATTGTTTAGTTATGCCTGCAACCTCAAAGGCAGTACATAATTGTAAGTGCAGAGCTCATTGTAAACTGAGCCATCTATACTGAGCCAGATGATATAACTAACCTACTGGCTGACAAATTCAACTCCTTCTTTCCCCCCAACCTTCCATTAGAAAATACCATCAAATATAACCCCCCCCCCCCACTATCACCAGGGAAAGAGTCTTTAATGTTCTCTCTAAGGCTAAAAACACTGTATCAATGGGCCTAGACAGTCTCCTAGGATGCCTTCTAAATAGCATAAAACATGACCTATCAGGTCATCTGGAATTGCTATTTAACAGCAGCCTCCAAAAAGCCTTCATGCCTCATGAAAGGTGAACAGCAGCAGTCATCCCTCTGCACAAAGTTGGCCATCTACAGATGCTGAAAACTACAGACTCGTAAGTCTCACTAGTTTCATATGAAACTATGAACCTATGACAAGGATATATCTGAATCAGAAATGGTTTCCTCAAGGATAAAATGAACTTACGACTCATAATAACCTTTTTTAATTCTGCCCCTTATCTGCAAACCTACAGTTTTTAAAGTTTGTGATTAATCAACATAGCTTTAAATAAAATAATGCTTTCACATAATATAAAGGACCTAAATAATACTACTAGAATTAGACCAGTTATGATATAAAATGTTATGTTAATTTTAATGTTTTTACAAAATCACCAATTCACCTAATGTCATGTCTTTGTAAATGGAAACCACAGCACTTGACAAAACATACAGATAAAGACTCCACAGAAAAGGCACATAATCTAGGAACCAAACCCGAGAAACAGGATCTTTGAAAAAGCAATGCAAAACAGTGTGACACTGTGTCACATGGCAGAAATAGCAAATAGGTACATTTTTAGAAGTCTGTTATTTTGAATATCAGAACTTAGTAATGCTATGAGATGCTGTGATATACTACCTGTAGGCAAAATAAAAATATGGAGCAAAGAAACTCAAACTGTAGCATAGGGAAGTTTACATCTAGCACAGAGGGTTATGGCTATGCATGGTAGTTCTGACAGTAGTTCTGACAGTAGAGAGTCTGATTCCCTCATTTACCTATTGTGTGATTTTGAACAAGTTATTTAACTAGACAGTGTTTGGAAGCAACTCAGTAGTTGGAATATGTTCCTCAATGGTTCCCTGGACTGCAAACCTAGAAACTACTTATGAAAGTTAGCTTGTATACATGATTGTATAACTATTGCACATCATCACATATAATATTTTACTTCATACAAAAACAAACATTCTATTCAGTCATATAGCAACACTGATTTTGACAAAAATTATATTCTAAGCATATTGCATATCCTCTCAAGTAAAATAAACTTAGCATACAGATGTAAATGACCAGCTTCCCAAATTTATACAAAGGAAATTCAGAACCTAGCAATTAAAACATAGACATTATTTTCAAAATAATTTAAAAAATGTGTACAATACAATACAGTTAGATTTTCACAAAATAATAAAATAAATTTCATCAAAACATCAGTTTGCTATACTATGATGCAGTTAATAAACACGTTGAACTTATTGTGAAGCATTCACAGATATTGGCCTAACACATTACACAATGGAATTAAAATTTATAATAATAAGCTTGGATATGTAAGTTCTTTTGATTAGCTGGATTAATATCAGTGTTGCCAGCAGAAACTCTTGCCACTTGATCGATGTATTCAGATGAATTATAGAAGATGATGTCCTGCCCTCTTTTTTATATTAGAGTTTCATAGCAGTAATTCATTAACCTCAAAAGGATAAATGCATTGAAATTCACATAATAAACACAGATAAAAATACTCATGCCATGCTATTAATAGATTATGTTTCAGTTATGTAAAATGTAAAACAATAGTAGGAAATCCTTTTGCTAATTAAGCATGTAACAATAAACAAATGCTTACACTTATTGTGTTTATGCACAAAGGAAGCCTTTTTATTATTATGCTCGAGTTATCCACTTGAAATAGAGCACATGCTTAGGCACTGAGCAGAAGGAAAAAAAGAGTCATAAAGCTTTGAAAAGAAGGCATCAGTGACGCAGATCACAGCTGGGTAGCCTTACTATGCAGTACTATTAAACTAGGCAGATAGGAGAACCTTTATTAAATTAAAAACAAAGTTTGTATTTAACATAAATTCAAGCATGAATACATGACATTACAAATATCAAAACATTTAAACTGTAACTCAGAAAAAAATGTCTGCAATCCGTCAATAATGCACCTAACAACTCATTGCCACACATCGTTTTCCATTCATGAAACAGTATGTATTTTCTCTTCTTTCAAAATGTCTTATTCATTTAATAACAGCAAAAAGT
Organism: Protopterus annectens; assembly: GCF_019279795.1. NCBI lineage: Eukaryota > Metazoa > Chordata > Ceratodontiformes > Protopteridae > Protopterus > Protopterus annectens. The sequence goes on along the minus strand of NC_056732.1, from coordinate 989,788,719 downwards.
GCATAAACCAAATTGCAAATTGGTACAACTTTTTTAAATGAAGCAGACATCTTGCAGTCTACCTATTCCATTATAAACTTCTGACTACTACACCATAGGTATCCCTGCAAAAATCATAGACCCAACTTGTTGCAAACAGTTCATTTTCCATCTTTCAGCAATAAGGGTCCAAAAATCTTTTTTAAGGAAACATTTAAAAAACAAACAATAATTTCTTCTTGATATGAACATATTCAAGTAGCTTTCATCCTAATATTTGCATTTGTAAATAGCCTCCAATTGAATCCATTCACATGTAAACATCCAACTCACATTTCACATATAAACCACAAGACATAGCTTATTTATGTATTTATTCATATTTATTTATGAAGAAAATCTGACTCGACATTAAATAATTTCTTTTCAGCAGAGGCCCAGGGAGAAGAGCGCCAAAGAACTATAACCATTTTAATAATAATAATAAAACTGGTACAAATTTACAAGCAGTAATTAGAGATAATTGAAAACAATAAATACTATGCACATTGCAATAGCAATACATCATAATACAACAATTAAAAAATATGCAAAGTCTAAGTTTAAACAGCGCTAGAAATATAAATTCCATACTCATAACTCTGTGTTAATATAATCTGGAAAGGATTAATGGGAAGGAAAAAAAGAGAGAAAGAGATGAAGCAAGAAAAGGAGATGAGCATTGAATCACAGAAGCGATACAAACTCAGAAAAGTGAGAGAAATGAAAGTTATGAGGAGAAGAATGATTTTTATAGAGTCAGTTAGTCAGTAGCAGTTAGTATTAGTTCTACGGGAATTATAGAGTCAGTAGTAGAAAACAAGAACTGGTTAGGGAATCAGAGTCTTTGTTGATAAGAATATGAGCAAAGACAGGAGTGTTTGAGATATAGTTTATCCTTTCTAATTCATTCTTACTTTGCCAGATTTCTCATTCCCGATAATAAAAAAAAGAAAAAAAAGCTCTGACATCTCTTCCATGTAGCATTTCACTATTAGGTTTGCCACCTTTTGAAATGTACAAAGTGGCATACCCACAAAAGATTGGACTTTACTTGTTTTACCACAATAAAAGCACACTCTTGTAAAAGTTAAGCTGCTACTGCTATTTTGTATAATACTATTTTTTGTGCAACTATTAGTGTAAGTTTAGAAAATATGTTTTGTCATGATATCTCAGGATATTAGTTATTTTTCTTGTTTTTTTATAGGACATAACTGCTAAGAAAGAGATTGATGCTTTTATTGTCTGTTGCCCCGGAAGAGGGCATTATTACTAAGACTCCTTTATATCATATTACTGTTTCTGACCTTTACCCCCAATATTTTTATATGTTACCAGAAATGCACAAGAATGCTTCACAACCCCCAGGTAATCCTATAGTCTCAGGCCATGTATCATTGACTGAGCCTCTTTCTGTTTTTCTCACTAAATATTTGAAACCATTATTGGTTTATGTTCATAGGTTCATAGGTTCATAGGTTCATACTAGGCTATCTGCCCGAGGGCATTTATAAGCCTAGCCCATAGTTTTGTGGCTTACGCCACCCTTTAGTTTGGAGAAACTATGCCCATTATTTAGCTGTGCCTCTGTCGAGCAGTGACACTGAGGTAACCCCTGGGGTGTATCTGCGATCTCCCATCCATTGGTCAAGATTCCTCTTGAACAAGGCCAGTGAGGTGCTCTGCCTCACATAAACCGGGATTTTGTTCCACAGCATAGGGAGTCTTTGGGTGATGAATCTATCCCTCCAGCACGTCCTATTAATAACCGTGTCGAGGTTTAAGTCACCCACCCTTGTGGCTCTGAGGGATCTAGATTTTTTGAGATGAAGCATATTCATCAAATCTGGGTTTGACATGGCCTTGTATGTCAGGCATACGTCACCTCTGAGCAAGCGGTACGCAACTGAATATAACTGGAGTTCTTTCAGTCGGGCAGCATAAGATAGATTTTTGAGACCCTTTATCCTTTTGGTGAGGAACTTTTGTGGCCTCTCCAGCTGCTGCAAGTGTCGGGTCAGATACATTCCGAATGGGGCATTGTACTCGATCATTGGTCTGATGAGTGATGAGTATAGGGAGACTATGACTTCCCTTGATCTTGATGTGAATCCCTTCATGATAAGGTGGGCAATGTAGAAGGTCTTCCTAACTACCTTAGCAATATGAGTGTCGAATGAAAGGCTACTGTCAACCTGGGTTCCCAGGTCCCTAATAACTTCTTCTGTGTTCAGGGGATTGCCACCTATATGGTAGCTAGGGGTAACCTTATTTTTCCCGAAGGGTATGACTATGCATTTCTTGGCATTTAACTTGAGGCCATGGCTCTGGCACCAGTTATCCGTTTCTGTGAGACCCTTCTGAAGGATATCTGTGTCGGATGTGTTTTCAACTACGACGCCCAGTTTGCAGTCATCTGCGAACTTTGTCAGCCATAACCCTCCTGTGTTTGCTTGTACTTCAGAAAAGTAGATGCCAAACAAGAGTGGGCCCAGGACTGAGCCCTGTGGGACACCACTTGTGACAGGCTTTGAGTCTGACATGGCGCCAGCAACTCTGACCCTGTGGGTTCTGTCACTCAGCCAGTTTGCAACCCATCTTGTAATGTATGGGTTTACATTTAAGTTGATGAGTTTTTCAATGATACCCGAGTGGGGTATTGTATTGAAAGCCTTCGCCAGGTCTAGGTAGGCTGTATGGACTGCCTTTCCCTCATCAATGGCCTTGGTGACTGTTTCAAAAAAGTCAACCAAGTTTAAAAGGCATGATCTGCCTTTGACAAAGCCAAACTGGGTTGGATCCAAAGTCTGCAAATTCCCTATGTCTTTATTTATGAGATCCATTATGATCCTTTCCATGGCTTTGCAGATCAGGCTTGTCAAGCTAATGGGATGGTAATTTCCAGGGTCGGTGGAGGCACCGCCTTTGTGGAGTGGGACCACAGTCGCTGTGCGCCACTCCCTGGGTACATATCCGGAGGTGAGACTAAGATTAAACAGCTGTCCTAACTGTGGGTTTAATTCCTCGTTGAGTTCATGGAGCACACAGCCGGGGACACCATCAGGTCCCATGGATGCTGTGTTCTTTGCCTTGGAGAGAGCAGTTCTCACCTGAGCATTAGAGATGTTTGGGGGGCTACAATCATATGGTATAGATATCTCTTCTTTAGGCGTAGGAGGGGGGGAGAAGTTTGCACTGAACCTGTCAGCCAGTATGTTGGCAATGTCTGTAGGATCAGTAATCTTCACATCATTTTGAACTAATTCTGAGCATATCTGGGAGTTTCCTCCTAGGTTTCTGACATAGCTAAAGAATGCCTTATGGTTGTCTTTAGAGTCCTTAGCTATTTTTTTCTCAAAATTAGCTTTGGATGATTTTATGAGAGCTCTTAGCTTTTTACTTATAGTGATCAGTGGTGTCTTACCTTTTAAGGATTTTGCTCTATCTTGTAGTAGCTTTCTCCTTTTGTTGTAGAGTTTGTTTATGGCTGGGGTCCACCAGACTGGACGCTTGCCTTTGGTACAAAGAGTCTTTGTTTTGCTTGGGATTGCCTGATCCATGCAGCCCTGCAGGTGCTGGTAGAAGGCATTTGTAAGTGATTCAGTGGTTTGAGTAATGTTAACCGCCGGCTCAGGGGCCTTAAAGGAGACCACACTAGTCTTTAGAAGTGTGAAGTCGGCTTTCGAGAAGTTCTTTACTGTGGTCTTTTTCATTTCAGGTGGGGGCGGGATGAGGACCTCCAGCGAGATTAGTTTGTGATCAGATCTCACCAGTGAGGGGTATACTTCTGGCGTTGAACATTTTGCTCCCATGTTCGTGATGATGAGATCAAGTATGTTCTCTCCTCTTGTGGGGATGGTGACTAGTTGTTCCATGGCATTTGAGTTTATGAATTCCAGGAACTTTTGGGCTAGAGTGTTTGGGCTTGAGTAGTGTTCCCAGTCTATATTAGGGTAGTTGAAGTCACCTAGTATGATGGTGTTCGGAGATACATTTATCCCCTCCAGTGTTTTCAGGAAGGCCATATGAGGTTCCTGAGTTTGCAAGGGTGGCCTGTAACATGCTACAATTTGCAGAGCAGTCTTGCCTATGGTTAATTGCACCTGGATGGTTTCCGATGCATCGTGCGATGCCACCAATCTTGAGGCGTGGGATGAATACGGATACCCCTCCTCCTTTCTTGGTATTGTCCGGGTTTTGTGGCCAGAACGCATGATATGAGGTAAAACCTGATAGTGCTGGGGTGCTCTCAGGAGCCTTGAACCAGGTTTCTGTCACAGCACAGACATCGATGTTCTCCATACTGAGAAGGGCCTCGAGTGCGTGCATCTTGAGGTTGAGACTTCTGGCATTGAGCAGCATTACCCTTAGTTTTTTTTCTTTGTTTTGTTCTAGGGTGGTAGGTTTAGAATTTGAGCCTTGCCTAAAAAAGGCACTACGGGAGTGGCAAGAGCCTTTGCCAAAATCCGGAATCCCAGGGGTGACAAGTGCAAGCCATCCCTTGCAAAGCAGCGTGGCTTGTCCAGCATGTCATCCCAGGCAGACAGACATTGGATCCCCTTTGAATGACACCAGAGTTTAAGCCAATTGTTAAAGCTGATCATCTTATCTCTGTATTGTGGCATCATTCTTGGTGAAGGTAGGATACTGCTCAAGGTCAGGGTCATACCTGTCTGGGCTACATAATCAGAGAGCTCCTCTATGTCTCTTTTCATGTAGTCCAGGGAGGTACGTCTCAGGTCATTTACACCAGCGTGGACATTGATTGAGTCGTACTTGTACCTGCTGTTGAGAGACCTGAGTGCATGCGTTATGTGGCGGATTCTAGCACCCGACAGGTAGCTTACTGTGACCTTCTCCTTACTCAGTCTGGTGAGCGGGACGTCAGTGTGTCTGACTATGGAGTCACCAATGACTAATGTGTCTGGCATAGTGTTTGGCCTTAAGGGCTGTGACTGCTTGACACTCTGACTGTGTGGTCTATGTGTTGCAGGTGCTGTGTTCTGAGGTGGTAGTTGTTTGGGTGTCTGCTTTGGTGGCCTCTGCTGTTTTGGTAGATTTTTGATCAGAGCCTCCGAGTATGTCTTTGTGTGTTTATGTGTATGATTTGAGGTTGTGATGGTATTATGTGAGACTGGGTCTATAGTGTGTGTGGTTACCTTCTCCTCCTGTCTGGTCTTGCCAGTCCTATGTTGAGAGAGCTCGGCCTCCAGTTTGGCCGTATAGTTGCATCTCTCGCATGTATTTGTGTTTTGTGGGAGGAGGAGAGGGTTGTCTGTGTACATGAGGCAATTGTAACATTGCCTAAATAATCCCAGGTTCACCAGCTGAGCAGGAGAGGACATTAGCAACTGATCCCTCGACATGCTAGAAGGAATAGACAGAAAAACTTAAAAAAAGGTTTTGGGGGGTGTGGGTGACCGAGAAATGGGGTTTGCTTTTTTTGGGGTACTTTCTATAATAAGAGTGCTGTATCGAGGTGATAAGTACTGTAGGAGCAAGTGCTTAGCTATACGGATAGAGAATAGTCTACTTGGGAGTCAAGTAGAGATAATTTATAGTTGTAGGATACACTAAATAGAACAGTAGTATACTTTGAGGAAGGTAGTTTTAAGGGAAAATTTGAAGAGTGAACTTTAGGTAGCCCCAATAGTTTAAATCTGCTTAACCGGCGCTGTCCTAGTGTGCAACGGTAGCAGCATTCACTTATCCAGGATACTACACAATTTCTTAATATTTTGAATGATATGCAACTCGAAACTACTTGGTATATGTGTACGTTGGATATCAAGGCATTATATACTAATATTCCCCACTGGGTTGAGTTATTAGTGGTTGAATTTTGGTTAAATACTGTAAATATCTATAGCCCTGGGTTTAATACATTTTTGCTGTGTTTAACTGAGCATGCGTTAACCAAAACATCTTCTATTTTAATGGTGATTGTTTTGTGCAATTAAAAGGTACGGCTATGGGGGCTTCCTTTGCTCCCATTTATGCTGACCTTTTTATGGGATATATAGAGGAACAGTTCATATATGACAGTAGTCATAATTTTTATATATCTGAAATTGCTATATGGAGATATTATTTAGATGACTGCTGGTTAATTTGGAAATTGGATGTGACCCATTTGAAGGGGTTTATACAATATTTGAATGACAACAAATGGGGTTTACAATTTACAGTTAATTATAAAATAAATGAGATCTCGTTTCTGGATGTTAAGATATCCAAGAGTGTGGCTGGCACACTTGAGACTTCATTATTTAGGAAGGAATTTAGTTATAATTCCTTATTGGATGCTAACAGTTGTCATCCTTCATATATTATTAATAGTATTCCTAAGTCACACTTCCTCAGAGTTAGGAGGATTTGTTCATCTTATAATGAGTTGCATAAACATAGTGAGGAGTTAATGGAAAGGTTTTGTATAAAAGGGTATTGACCACTTGTAATACAACGGGCCCATGACTATGCCTATTCTGTTGATAGAAATACATTGTTAAAATATAATGCACATAGAAGGCAAGTTACATCTGTTTGTTTGGTTACTAGTTTTGGGAGTAATACTAAATTATTTTTTGACCTGGTACATCAACATTGGGGGGGACACTTTGGTTGGATAACAAGTTGGCACAACTGTTAGCAGAGAGGTATAGATTCACCTATAGGAGGGGTGAAACCATAGGTAATTATTAGAATCACTTTAAAAGGAAGAACTATAAGAGTGGTAAAAACAGTTATCTATGGAAGGTATGCCTTTTGCTAGGGTGCTTCCCTTGCGGAAATTGTTTTGCATGCAAACCTGTTGTTAAAAGTAAAGAATTTTCATCTGCCAATACCTCATGTGTTTTTGACATTCGTTGTTTTTCTAATTGTGTTTCAGAGTGGATCATTTATTTGCTGGAATGTTCCTGCAATGCTTTTTATGTGGGACAAACTTCAAGACAGATCAAGTTTGGTATATTTGAACATTTGAGTGATGTTAGAAATAAATGTATGTGTAATACATTATATAAATATGTTATTTCACATTCTACAGCTAAGTTTAGGTTTACTGTTATTGACCATATTTGTATTAAAACGGGGTGGCACAATTTGTTGAACAAAAAGGAACATACTTAGATAATTAAACTGGGGGCATTATTCCCTCCAGGTTTAAATGATATGTGCTAATTATTTTATTGAAGCGGGTTTATGTATAAAAAGGTATTATGGGTATGTGTGTAATGTAATCAGCACTGAAGAAGGTTTATGCCAAAGACAATATGCTGTTTTTTCATTTGTTGCAATATTTATTAAATAAATGATTTGTTCACTGCTATTTGTGCTGGTCATTTTTTGTTTTTGATTTTTTCTAAATACCCCAGTCTTCTCTAATCAAGTTTTCTTTTGCTGATCCAGATTCTTGCATTTCCTGTATCACCTTTACTAATTTGTTAACTGATTTTTTTTACACAAAACAGTAAAGAAAATCACTTAGTTCAGCATACCCAACCTGCCATGACACTTAGAACTCTGTTCTAAAAGTAGATTCAATTTGCACCATCAAAGCCATAGAAGCTTGCATTAACCTCACTCCTACTTATCCATGTGAAAAATATAAAAAGAAAGTTATTAAGTAAAATTCCTTGCATACTGTTGAAGAATATCATCAGTCAAGTCTAACTTAACTTCCCAGGAATACTTCCAAGGACACCAGACCTATAAATTAGTCTCCATATTCTCTTACAAACATGCTTACTTATGAGTTCCTTCTATCACACATTCCTCTATTCTACCATGCACAAGCATATGCACTTCCCATTGTTTACTCTAATGTTAGTCAACATTCTAGCCTCACACACTCTTTCCTTTTAATCAGAACATACATATCATCAAGGTAAGTCACAATTGTCAGTTCTTCCTTTCCTGACCCATCTACAAACCTCATATCCGCTCATAATGCCTTGATAAATGTTATCCACATAGATTACATATAAAAGTGGACTCAAACAACCTCTCTGATGAACATTATTTTTTACAAAGAAGAACCAGCCAAACATTCCACTAATTGAAAGACTTAACACTTACCCCACTATACAAACCTCTTAACTACCCTGCAAACCTCCTATGCATCTTTCATTTAAAGTCTTCTGTCATCTCTCATGCACCCCATTATGAAAAGCCTTATCTTGATCTAATAAAACCATACTTATCTATCTATATATCTATCTATCTATCTATCTATCTATCTATCTATCTATCTATCTATCTATCTATCTATCTATCTATCTATCTTCTATTTGCCTCTTCTCTCCCGGGTCTATGTCATATAACCGAACTTCCAAATTTCGAACACCATATGTTTGAATTTGGAAGTTCGAAATATGACAACAACGAAACCTCAGAACAGCAAATTTTTTTCCAGGAAAAAAAATTGCTGTTCCGAAAAACACACACACAACATAAGCACACCAAAAACCTAATAAACATACACTACACGTTACATACACAACTATCTATGCACTAAGCTTAACCCAAGCCCTAACTCTAAGGTCCGTCACTATTGCACATTTTTACCCACGCCCTAACCCTAAAGTCCATCACCATCGCACCCCTACCTTACCTGCGCCCTAACCCTAAAGTTCGTCACTATCGCACACTTACCTTACCCGCGCCCTAACCCTAATGTCCATCACTTTCACACACTTACCTTACCCACACCCTAATCCCAACGTCCATCACACTCACACACTTACCTTAACCCAATCCGTAACTTTCGCACCACAGTACAGAAAATGTCAAAGCCGCGGAAACAACCAACCAAATTCTTTCCCTGGAAAAGAATTCGAATTTCCATGGCTTTGACATTTCTATTTTTTGAACTTCCCCATTCGATCTTCCAATACTCGACATTTAGGATGGTCGATAAAATAACAGGTACCCTCTCTCCCTGTAATGCTATCAATGAATTAAAAATACTGCACCCCATTCACAACACAAGTCTGAAACCCAGAGGTCATCTTTCATAAATACTGTGTTAACCAGATATTGAGAAACTTCATATTTGTTTTTATCCATATTTAGCAAATAAATAGTCCTTCAGTTATATATGCCAAGTAAGTTCCCAATTTTACTTAAAGAATATCCTTTAGATATTTCATCAGCTTTGAAGTTTAAAATGCATTGAACTATTTCCACCAATGCATACTTAAGAAAAGACCACAAAAATATAACGTTCATACAACAAACCATCCATCTCTGGAACCTTTTCCATGATCTCTTTCCTATTAACATTCCCTTCCATAGCAATTTTACCTACCCACCACCACCACCTTCCATTCCTTTCCTATACACTTAACTAAAATGCTCACTAAACAAACTTACTATATACCTTGCAACATATTTAGTCAGACCATCAATACATCAGTCACCAGTCACCATTCAAAACTCATCACTTAACTGTTCCATAGTTTCTCCTGTGCATCTTCCAACACTTCAAAATGCACAAAACTTCCTTCTTACCAGCCATGCAGTCCATGCTTAACAAGTTAGCTGATACAAAGCTTTTCTTATTACAGCCTGCCATTTTGGATCTCTGATCTCTTCCTTCTCTTTTATTTACCATATTACATTTCCCTTTTGAGTTACACCATTACTGTAGTATTTTTTTAAACATTATAATCACTTTATAGTTGGATTTACTGTGCTGCTTGCAATCTTTGCTTTTAGTCCTTCACCCATTTAAACTTTCCATCATATAATTCCCAATTTTCCATTTGTAAACAAAAGTAGAGATACAATTTTGAGCAAATTAATTTTCTGTAGGGGTTCCAGAAGGCACCTCTGATGGTCCTTTGCTGAGGTATATCTTCATTAGCAATCTATGACTCGATTTATTCACTATAAATTGTACAATGCAAGCAGATGATATTGTTCTCAGCTCAAAACTACAACATTTACAAAAGGATGTTTGTAACATCAAAGATGGGTTAATTTGAAATAGACACGAAACTGAACTACTCTTGTAGGACCTCTCTTCCTGGAAAACATAAGTGAATGACCTTTCACAAAGCTTTCTCCAGTTCATGAAGCTTACTGCCACAATACCTTAGATAAATTAGTGATTTCAAACAACTCATGAAAAATGAATATAATACCTACATAAGAAATACAAATGCACTTGTTTTTGTATGAGATCACAAAATCCATAAGTGTGCAAGACAGTTGACTCAAGTCTAGCTCAGGTTTGACTCAAAGTCAGCTTGGGCTTGCAGTGGGCAGAGATAAAGTGTCATGAGGTTACTGTACTAAGATTTTGTGTTCCACATGTCATTTTCTAATGTTAACAGGTTAGTCACCATTGACTTTCCAAACATTTTTTTAAAATTAATGCAATTGCTTAATACTAAAAGATACTTTTAGTCTGACAGTCATCACAGAGGGGTATAGTTATGAGCTGGTAATGGGCTGCTTCCTGCAGTACAGGATTCGGTTGCCTTTGTTTGCCTACCTTGTGACTTTGAGGAAGTCACTTAACTGGGACAATTGGCTATTTGGGCTAGGCTACTGAATGGTCTCCCAGTGTGCTTGCCTAGTAATTGCCCATACACAACAATGCTACAGTGCATATTTATATAATTTCGATTCACAAACATCTACAAATGTTTATTCATGTGCTAAGACTAGGATATCAAAGTTCAGTGTGATAAATATGTATCATTACTTCACAGCAGCCAGATAACAAGTCATAATGAGATCATTGTTTGAAACTGTGGTGAGTCAGTAAAAACAGACCCCTGGGATTCATGAAGCTTGCGCCAGGTGCATGCATAGCGTAGGCGTTATAACGCCAAATATGGCCATCGAGGGATTCAGGTACGATCCAATTCCATGTGCTCTACCGGCGTACGCCAGATCTGCGCAGCCCCCGGCATAGGTATGCTAATCACCCCATGTGCAGTGTCGCACCATGCAAATGAAGGCATATAGCGATTCATGAAGTGGTGCAGGCGTAGCGTAAGCCCACGGAAATGTAAACCAAAAAACACGGTTTACATTTTCCCAAACAGAACATCGGAGCTATGGAAGAGGGCCAGACCCAGGTATCACAACGTTAACATATGCCAATGGTGAAATACACAGCCAATGGCATAAGAAAAGATGCACAACACGTAAATAATAACATTTAATGTCATGTCCACAGTAACGCACAGCACAACCGCAGGGCATGTGTGCGGAAGCTGTAACATAAAGAAATAATATAAAAATGTCATAAAATCGCAACATAATAGAAATCAGGTTTACAGCATAATACACAATGGTAGGCATGGAACACCACAACCAAGGTGCAAGGGTTGCTAAGGGCTTGCGATAGTGTTCGGCGCAGTAACTATGAATTAGTAGTCAATGCCATGCAAATGAGGCAGATAATGCTGAATCGCAAATGTCCTACCGGATGAAGGTTGTACCATACGGCGCAGCGGTATAACACCGAGGAGTGGCTCAGAGGAGATACATGACATCAGCAGAGGGGTGTGCCACCGTAGCAGTAAACACATTGGAGCATTGCAAATCTGGCCTATCTGTTGTTAAGCAAAGCTGCAGGACAGGGGTGGGGAGGAATCGTTTAGCTGAGAGCACACATGGTGCCCAAAAGCGCATGTGTACGAGGATGAAAACGTGCCCAAAACCCAGTAATCGGACGCACGTGCCACAAACAATAGCAGAAACAGGAAGGTCAGGGGAAGAAAAGAAGGAAATGCAGAAGTAGGGTAATTGGAGTACTAATGAGCAATCAACACCAATCAACCCACGAAGGCCAATTGACGGCAGCTGACAAGTCTGCTTGCAGAAACCTGCAAAACAGGATAGGGGAGGCATTTGAATGCAAAGAAAGGAGGGGAGGTATTGGATTGCAAAGATAGGAGACTTGACACAGTAGAGCAAAGCAAACCAACAGCAGACTAGCAGTAGCACACATAACGCAAGATACGCCAGGTCCAGGAAAGTACAAATGAAAGTAGGCTGCAGGATGCATGCCAGAAAATGGTAGGTGTAACATGCAGAAATGTAAAGGGAAGGTCAAGAGGTAATCCATGGCAGGCAAATGTAATTCAACACCAAAGGCACCACAATAGTAGTTCCGGCAGTAAAACACATAAGATAACCTGTAGCTACGATCGTACATGCACACCCTATGACATCATCGGTGTTCACAGCACAATAGTATAAAGTGTGAAAGCACCCAACACACACCTGTGTATTCCCAAACACCGCACCATAGGTGTAAATACACGGGGAACTTGTAAAATGTACATGTTGGGAGCTGCCATAGCTGTGATTCATCAGCATGTGTTAGAGACTGACAGTGTTGTGGAGGATGATGTCGACAACCACCGCAGGCCTCGGAGGAGAAGGAGAGTGTCAGACCAAGGGTAACCTACCAGGGGCTACATGACCTGGAGATAGTAGAGCATTACAGGGTGGACAGGGACATCTTACAGCAAATAGTGGAGCTGTGCCGGCCACGCCTGAGAACCAGAAACAACAGAGGGGAACCCATCCCAGTGGACATGAAGGTATGTGTAAGCCTGCGAATACTGGCCACAGGTACCTTTCAAAGGCCAACTGGAGATATAATGGGTATCTCACAGGCATCAGCATCCAGGGTACTACACCAGTTCCTGGATGCCATGTTACCACATACCAATGAGCAGATATACTTCCCCAGAACTCAGGAGGAGTTGGCCAGCAATATGCGCCACTTCCACCATGTGGCACAATACCCGGAGGTACTGGGTGCGATAGACTGCACGCACATACAAATCAAGTCACCACCTGGTGAGCAGGGTAGGCGCTACATAAACCGCAAGGGATTCCACTCCATCAACTGACAGGTCATGTGCAATACCCAGGGCATTATCATGGATGTGTGTGCTGGCAGCCCTGGAAGCTATCATGACTCCCATATCTGGCATGCCTCACAGCTGTATCAGGTATTTGTCAGGGGGGACATCCCACATGGCCATCTCGTGGGGGGTGCTGGCTATGCACTGGAGCCGTGGATGATAACTCCCATCAGAAATGCACACACACCCATGCAAGAACACCATAATGAGGCACACGCACAAACCAGAATCATCATAGAGCATGTGTTCAGGATGCTGAAATCATGGTTCTGGTGCTTGGATACATCTGGTGGAGCCTTGCAGTACTTTCCAGGCATGTGTGCCCACGTCATCATAGTAGGTGCCATGCTACATAATATGATCCCGCGGAAGCAGCTGCAGCAGGGACAAAATGGTGAAGGTCTTCATAGCCCACCGCAATTGCCAAGGCCACGACAGGCACAGAGGGATTCAGACCATGAACACACTGTGCCAGCCCCAGTAGGCAGATGGAGGTGTGCCCAATATGCCTACGCCTTGGCAAAGAGGGAACGTATAGCACATACTCTGACAGTGTAGGGCCCTATGGACTGACACCTCTCCAACTGCACACACAGTAAAATGGATGGCACACAAACATGACCACCTGTAAATTGTAATGTATAGGTGGCCCAATGTGTGACTCCTACATAGGCAGCCCTCAAACATTGTAAACACAACAGCCACTGGAACACGGAATGCCAACACCTGAACAGTACATGAGGCTTACAGCATATGGTGGTGCTGTGTGCCTGTCACGTTCCCCGCCAGATATATGTATATATATATATATATATATATATATATATATATATATATATATATATATATATATACATATATATATATATATATATATATATATATATATATATATATATATATATATATACATATGCATATATATAATACAGATAGAAAGGGCAATAGAGGGATATATGGTGATATGGATGGATTCAGCGATATCTGCAAATATAATAGATAGTTCAACGACATTCATAACATCTTGGAGGTACAAATAAATAGGATACCGCCAACCATGGATTGTGTAACATACCGACATGCGTAACCACAAGGCTGAAAGACTGATAGAATACAGTATCAGAACAGTACATCCGCGAGTAATAGTATGATGATATGAAGGGACAGCTAGTCACCGCTGCCGGTGTCGCGGTCCACGTAGGTACTGTGTTCAACTGTGTCTGTGAGTGCCGTAGTCTGTGTAAGTGTGCATTGAGGGTGCCGTGTGCATCTCATTGTGACTGTAATGTGTGTGTGTGTCCGCAACATGTGTTTGTTAGTGCCAAGTCAGAGGCAGATCAGTACGGTAGGTGTGGGTATAGCTAGCCATAGGCATACGGTTACTACCTGTCCCACAGTAGGAGGGACAGCCGCACCCTGGGCAGGTGTGTCCTGACATAAAACAGTACAAAGGGCAAATGTCCGAGATGGTAGGACATAAATATGTCCCATATATAATGTAACAGTCGTATTTAATAGTTATGCCTGTATGTAGGAAACTTAAATGTTACATGTAATATGATAAGTAGCCAAAGTCACACAACAATAGGTATGTAGTGAGGATAAAAGTATGTGCTAACCTGTGTACTGACTGTGGCTACGTATTGGCCTGTAAACACCACTTTGTGTCCCGCAAGTGACCAACAATGACCATATGAAAAGGTGGTAACCCATGGCAAACAGGCTCTTTTAACAACACAACCACAATGACTGCAAATATCTGGGACAGTAATACAAGGGATAGCTGTCACTTACACATATCCCTTGATATATCGCTGCAATTACGGAGGTATACAAGTAGCAAGCTCACCTGCAGACGATATAGAAACCAATTAACAATGGCCCAATGTACAATCCAGTAACATAAGTCTACTAACTGTTAGCTCTCTAATTAGGGACAGAGCCCACACACATATATACGGATTATGTAGAAATGCAAGGCCCACAAACCTGTATATGTTACGTACAACCACCGACATCCCCCACACTAGAAACTAAAGCAATACAGACTGTAATAGCAGCACAAACATCCAGTCAGTCAATTACATCTGCAGAACCCTCAACATACCATGTGAGAGACACAATTAAAGGTGTCATGCAGAATTGCAGGCATTGTATAATGGAACAAACAGCCATGCTACAAGTTTTGATTGCAATACTCCGTTATCAGACGTTGGGATGACAGGTACACCCACATGTTGAACCAAATACTCTACCTGTCAGACACAATCCATGGGGGACATGAATCCAAACTATACTTGTCTCCATGCATAGCAGTTGCAGTTACACATAACAAAACACAATACAGACCGTCTCCCCGAAGGTAGGGCAAATAGGCAATGCCCAAGTGGAGAATCCAATTATACCCCACTGTCACCGAGTAATTGGTGAATGGAGTAGCTGCACAGCTGATATGCAAGTAATTAGTCACTCAGGAACACCAATTGGCGGGATGAATCCACATGTTTCAGGTATCGACGTATATAAGGATGACTTGCCAGACATTCAAACCGTATGCTCATACCGAATACCAGTTGAAACACTGTGAGAGAGATAGATACGAAATGCCGTAACGACAACAAGGTATGTAGAACGCCCGATATGTAAGGTTATGTATAGCATGATCTGTATTAATTAGTTTTACTGTATGTATAGCCTGGTTTGCATTATAATTAAACGTGTCCGCAATGCATAAAGTGGGGAAAGGTATTTATGTAGTGATGTCTTGCTGAGCATACTAACGCTTGTAGAAACTGTGCGTCCAGCAGTGGGACACAAGGTACACAGTACAGACACCACAAGGGATGTTACATGAGGGCATTAAACAGAACAATGCCATACAACCCGCCGTCAGTGGTAGTTGTTGTCCAACAAGGACGTGCCATAGCAGGGGATAGTATATGTTGATATACTGTCACAGCACGCATGTGTATGGGCATATAACGTTAATGACATATGTAAGGTGGTCCCGTTTTGCAAGTATGCTTTGCATTATGGGATACTATGTGAAATATGTGTAATGTATAGTATTATAGGTAGATATGACAGATAGTCTACACAGCATAACAGGCATATCATGCATACCACAGGTATCGTCTATTGGTATGTACAATAACAGGATACATATGGCCTGTAGGTATGGGACATAGTAATAGCATGGTAGCTAATCTAAATGGAAGGGATACCAAGTAACCATGCACAAAGGACATGTAATAGCTTCACAGGTGCATAGTGGGGTACTATGCAGTCTGGCAAGTCCATGTGTAAGCACAACTACAGTGTTCACACTAGTGGCACCTCTCTAGGGTAGTGTCCTGTAAACAGCAGAGCCAGGTGTCACCTGCACCTCTGCACAGTACAGCCACTGCAGTGATCCCAGGCCTACATCAGTCTCCCAACCACCAAGTGAGGTATCACATGAACAGTGCTACTGAGTGTCCTTGCGTGATGTACATAGGACTTATGTTCCACAGCATGGTGAGTGTCCGGTTTGGGAATGTAACCCACAAGCACATCCCACTCATTGTGGCATGTGTGCACATATCCATGAGCATGTTGCTCACAGTGGCCTCTGCTTATGTCGCGTATGAGGAGTATATCCATCAATAATGTTGTGGACATGGGCCCTGTCTGATCAGCAGAGGTCACCCCTGAGTATGTAGTATGCAAATGTGTACAGATGTGGTGTCAGTAGTGCAGCCGCATATTTAAACTGTCGGAGCTCAGTAAACATCATGGCGTGTTCATGTTGTAGCATGCAAAGCTGTAGCTGTTGTGTAAGGTACGCCCTAAATGGGGTGGTGTACCCTTGAATGTGTGTAGATGTCTTGAGTTCAGAGGTACAATGGGTGCCTATGTACCAGCTACACACCCAGCACAGATAGGTGTGGCCACATAAAAGGATATCCACGCCACAGTGGCAATACGGTAACCACAGGAGTGGGTGCGACATATGTGTGTACTGCAAACATGTACAATGTGATATGTATGTAGGGGACTACCATCCATGTGATAGTCAGTGGGTGAATGGTGTAATGCAAAGGTGATGTGCATGCACCTTGTGTCATGCAGCTTGATGCCATGATAGTCATATTATGTATCTGTCAAAGTGACACCCGTAAGGTTGGAGTCAGTATCAGCTGGTGGAGCAATCATGGCGCTTGGTATGTAGAGGTTTGAAAGCTAGGCAGAGAAAGTCCCCTGTGCTAGCCTGTTCAGCAGGAAAGCATATACTGAACATGAGGGGCCCTATGACCGAGGACCGTGGTATGCCAAATGTACCTGACATGTAGTAGGTACTATGGTATGCTGGCCTCACTGTGTGTCCTGTCCATGAGCCACATAGCATAACATCCTGAGACACAGGGTATGATGTGCAGGTGGATGTGTATGTTGTCAATACCAGAATGGGGAATGGTGCTGAAAGGCAATGAGAGGACAATGTAGGATGTGTGGACTCCCGTACCATCAGCAACTGCCCTGGTAACTGTATGAAAGGAGTCCACCATGTGTAGGGGCCATGCTCTGGCCTTAACAAGCCCAACCCGGGTGGCAGCAAAGGACGGAAGCCCAACAATGTCTCTGTGAATGACGTCCTTGATGATGTGCCCCATAGCCATGCAGAACAGTCCAGTCAGGTGTGTAAGACTATAGTCCCACTCATGCAATGCGATGCCACCTGTGTGTAGTGTGATAAATGCTGCTGTGTGCCATTCAGGGGCTACAATGTCTGAAGCAAGGCTATTACTGAATATGGTGGCCTAGTGGGGAGACATGTAATTCAGAGGTTGGTGGACATCACAGCCTGGGATGTTGGAAGGTGACATGGGGCCAGTGTCCCAGGACATATAGAGTGTAGGTCAGTACTGTGTAGGTGTGACCACAGGGACATCACAATGTTCATGTATGGATTGCGGCCCTGTAGTGAGTGAGAGGGTGTAATGTCAGCACTGAATCCATCCTCCAGCATGTTGCCAACAACACCTGGGTCTGCAATGTTCCTGAGTGACTGTTGTATGTGACAGCAGATGTGGGTGTTGCCATCGAATACTGACATACCACCATAATGCCTGGTGGTACACCCCGGAATGTGTGACAGTCATGTTTACGTAACTAGTCTTGGAGTATGTGATGAGGGACCCTGTGGCCCCACCACGGCTGACCAGTGAGCCACCCCACACATGGGAATGTACACCACTGTGCAACAGCCTACACCTGTTGTTGTACATCATATGTCCATGGAACATGACCACCAGAGTGGCATCTGTTATCTGGCGTGTACCATCATGGCTCTGTGTGGAATAGCACGATCCATGCAGTTGTGTACATGCTAATGAAATGCACTGGGGTATGTGTCAGCATTTGTATGTGCATTGTCCATCTGCACGGGTGTCATGATGTTAACAACCGCTGTCAGCAGACGTCTGTAGTAGGTGTTGTAGTACACATGTACTGTGTATGCTGTGATGGGTGTGTTGCCGGGATGTGGCTAACAAGGTCGATTAGCATATGTTCGGAATCCACCAACGAGGGGATAACCCCAGGTGTGTAACACCAGTCACATGGTGGTAGTGTTCATGCCAAGGGTAATGTAGGTCTTGGAGGTGGTGTGTATGGGTTGATCCAGCAGAGTGGAGGGTATGACTCATGGATGTGTCGGTACATGAGTGGTTATCCCAGTGAAGTGTGGGGTAGTGTCAGTCACACATCAGTAGTAGCTGTCTGAGGCCCACAGTCCACTATACCAACATAGAAGGTATGTTACCCGTGGGGTATGATGTTGACTCTGTCGCTTGTTACAATGTGTATAGCAGTCCCGGACACAGTTAGTTTCACGTGGAGCACCTCTGATGCATTGTGCTAAGTAACTTGCCAGGATGTGTGCAAAACATAGTGGGATATAGGAACCCCTCAGCTGTGGGTGTGCAGGTCCAGGTATGTGCCTGAAAGGTATGGTCTGTCTATAACCTGTCATTGCAGGTATGCTCTGCAGAGCCTAGAGGCAGGTCCCAGTCACTGCAGAGATGTTTGAGTGGTGCATTATAAGGTGTGCCTTGCCTGCGTGCGTCACAGAGGAAGAGGCAAGCATTGTGTCACATGACCCCATGTCGTGCCTGCCAGTTACCGCCCTGCCAGTGACAGTTATTGGAAACTGTGCAAGACAGGCAGTATAGAAGCAGCAAGAGCCTTACATGTGAGCTGTACTCCCAGGGCTGACAGGTGCAAGTCATCTGTGCCATAGCATTGTGTTTGACCAGGACAGTCATAGCGGGCAAATACCACATGCCTGTGGAATGACAATAGGAGCATAGGCAACTGTTGAAGGGACACAGTCGGTCATTGTACAGTGGTATCGTGTCCGGACGAATGCACAATGCTCCCCAGGGCTAGGCCCACACCCTCAGGGCTATAAGACTGGTGAGCTATTGCATGTCCCCGCACACGTAGTCTGTGAAGTGGCATCACAGGGAGGTCACACTAACATGGAGAATGACAGTCATATCATACCTGGTGAGGTGTGGCATGGGTGCATAGGTTATGTTGCAGAAGCAGTTACCTGACAGCAAGATGTAAGCGACTAACACCTTGTGTAGCCTGCTGTGTGGAACTGCAGTGTGACTCCCTACAGAATCAGCTATGACTGGTGTGTTGTGAATGTTATAACTCACTATTGGCTGTATGTGATGGGCACACATGAGTCTGTGGGCTATAAGCTGGTGATGTTGTCTTCCATGATGGGGGCTACCTTTTGTGCCTACAGTGAGTATGGAGATGTACTGCACAAGTTGTCCTCGTAGGTGTGGCCAGTGGTGTAGATCATGTGAGACTATGTGATGGGTGGGGTGTGTTGTGAATGTTACACATCCCCAAATGACTGTCAGGTGCAGTCAGGGTTGGTGACAGCATTACCCCCAGCCATAGCTGTCAACCTCCTGTCCCCAAACTGAGGAACATTAGCCCTCATACTGTGTGACAAATGGGCAAAATGTGGAACACTTACAACTGGCTTACTAACAGCTTCAACTAGGAAGGACATATGTTGGCTAAAATAGGCTGGTCTTACGTATAAAAAAGATATTCCAATGAATTAATATGATTCCCGTCTATTTAGCCATGGCTAGCAGGTAAACAATTTACAACAATGAATGTGTGACAGACCCTTCCAATGTGGAACCTTGAGGAACATGCACCTTTTAGAACCCCAAATGAGGTATGTTCCTCGTAATGAGGTACACCTGACAGCTATGCCCCCAGCACGGCTGCAGAAGTGCATCCCCCACAGGTTGTAGTGCTGTATGTTGGGAGGTGAGCATTGAATGTGTGCATGAGACAATTGCTCTATTGCCACATGTACGACATATCCCTGATATAGACAGGCAGTAGCACTGGTACGTGACAGTTGGACATGCCTGTATATACAACCATGTCCCACAAGATATGTGCGTTACGTGTGTACAACAGCTGTCGTACCTTAAGCAAGCTGGGAAGTGTAGGACAGCCAGTGTACCTGTGGGACATGGTGTGGAATGGGTGCTATAGTAATCAGTAGCTCATGACATGCTCACAAGTTCTGAACAAGTGCCTAGCATGACCATACAATACAGATAGGGTGTTGGATAATATCAACCCACAAGTGGTGATGACAGTCATTTAGGGTGGCACCACACTATAACCCTGCTGAGTATGGTGTGCATGTCCATGAACCATTAGCACTGTAGATGTTAGCAGTACAGATGTATAAGACAGCACGGATATTTGATTACAAATACCTTTGCATGTCACAGGGGTGTTCCACCAGTGGCCTGTTGACAGACTCACAACTACAAAAGGTGCAAGAGTGACATGTGCACAGCACACCAGTGCCAGCTACAGTAGAACATGGTTAATGTGTTGTACCCCACCCTCATTGTAGCCCATACCACACAGACAAATGTTAGGCATCTGTGTATGTAAGGCTGTGAATGGCCATGACCTATCAGTATAGCTGTGTCAGTGTTGTGAACAACATACAGAATGGGCTGTGTGGGTGAGGTGTGTGACATATGTGCACAGTCTGATGGATGATACCAGCAGTGTCACTGCTAGGTGAACATCCCTGTACCCATAAACTACTACCTAGGCTGTGGTCAACATTATGGACACTGTGTAAGGGATGGGTGCTGTCCAATGCACCCCCCCCAATATGGTGATGTCTCCAGGCCCCTTAGGTAGTCATATGAGCTACCTATGTCATGTCAGGGTGCCATCCATGAGCACGGAGATCACTGGACAGGCATATACAGCACTGTGGTGACCAATATTGGATCACATACCACCTGTAAGGGGTAATGGCTATGCATGGATGTGCGATACAATCCTCACCTCCACTATGCAGCATGCTGTCTACCTTGCAGAAGGACATTTGCTACACCATGATGATGAACATGCTACATGTCCATATCCTAATCTATAAGACATATGTCATGGACAGCCACCATCCTAATACTAGGATCGCCACAGGCTGGACAGATCCCTGTGCCATATATGTGACATACTCCCGCCATACCATGCAACCCTGTCCATCAAAGCTGCACATGTCATCCCAGTCATACATGATGTGATGGCCGCATGGTAGATGTACTATCAACTGACTGGATCAGTAATGTGGCACTGATGCACCTTGCGGTGGCACAATGGCTATCTGTTACAGCTTGGAAACCATGCCCGCACATGCTATGGTTGATAACCATCCCTGCGAATGTCGTCTGACTAGCCATTGTCCCATGTCTATTACATGTGCAATACAGGTGATCCGTAGCAGGATGTTGAACAGTTGTACAGTGCTGTGTAGATGTATATGGCAAAACACATGCATGTACAGGTGTCCATGCGTATGTGTGCATTGTCACTGCTCAAGTCCATTACGGCTGTGTCTGTGTTGATATGTGACATATACACAGCATCCAGGTCAACAGTAGTACCGTGGACACATCCAGGCATGTGCAGATAGGTAAGAACACAAGTGCAGGCAAATAGACATGCCCACAATAAGACAGCATTTACATGGAGTATGAGCACTGTAATGAGGTGACACACATATATGGTGATGATATCCAATGCATAATGGGTGTGACATGTGTGACATAAACACGTCAGTCGTGTCAGTGTCATGACGCTTTGCAAAGATAACTGTGCAGATGTAGTAGATGTCATAGAAATGTATGTGCAGCAGAGTCTCTGTACATCTCTGAAACTGTGATCTGTCACCATCATTATGTCTTACAGATAATGCCCAGTACACGCCTCCCAGCATACACCCACCAGGAGGATGATGTCCTCATCCCACAGCTCCATGACAACTATGACTTGTTGTTCAGCCATGTGCCACAGCATGCCCAGCAGTGGGATGACCTGTGGCAGGATCTACGTAGGAGGGTAAACGATGTGGGTGGCCATAACCGCACCTACCAGCAGGTGCGCAGATACTGCACGGACCTGATATGACATGCAAAACAGCGTGCCACTGCAATCACCAGGGAACAAGGTGGAACAGGTGGTGGGCCACCAACCCAGCCCCCACTCACACACACCGAGGAGCTGCTGGCCAGTTTGGGGACACCCAGGGAACAGCATCCAGAAACACTAGCTGCCATCGTGGAGGTGGGTGTCTCCCAACCAATGAGCCTGGAGTTGCCTGGTAAGTCAGTACTGCACATATGGCTATTATATCCCATGTAGTTGCATGTGTCCCTGTACATTATGTAAAGTAACAACATATGCAAGGTATGTGGACACACATGCTGCATACTACAGTATGCTACGTTGTGTATGCACACATGTGCATACTATACGCTATTACACAGGTGAATGTGTTCACATGCACAGTGCAACCTGTGGCTGTCATACAGTCATGGATAATGTTCATACTGGTGTGTCACCCCTATACAGGTACCTCTGGTGTGCCGCACAGACATGGGTCCGTTGCAGGTGAGACTGTCATCAGTATCAGGCATGTTACAGTGTAGATCTATTTGCCATGTGGCCAGTTAACACTTGCACACCTGATGTTTGTTCCAGTCACGATATGCAGGTCGCACCACCCTTCATTCACACATGCCACCCATGTGCAATATATACAAACGTAATGATACACCGACTTGAAACCACAGTACTTGTCATCGTGACATGTGTGGTCAGCTGTGCATACAATGGTGGAGGTGTTCTACAATGGAGGCATATGTAGTATACATTGGAACAACATGTGTGTGGTACGCACACAGTACCACACAGTGAGCTGTGATATGGGCAGCCCACAGGTGTCACCATTGTGTCATATGCCCCTGCATTGGGTGCACACATTGTGATGTGCCACCTGACATGTCCCAGACATGTAGTGTTCTGTCTGCAATATTGTCACACTATCGCATGACCTATACCCCACATACCAAACATACAACCCATTGTCTGCATAGCCCTGTGGATTGTGACATATCTGACATCTATGGGTGTATGTCATATGGGACAACACAGACATATGGAAAAGATGCCCATCACACACAATTGGCCAACACATGTGCACACATGGCCATGGGGGATGGCCAGAGACATGTAGCCACACAGTACTTGGGATGTGTATACACCCTGTTGCACATTGTCCACACATGGTCCAATTATAGCCTTAGTTGACCGATTATACAGTTGATGTGGTACATTGGACAACCTAAAAGCCTGTGCACAGCTACTGGAGGTGTCACTGAAGTCTACCATATACGATCTGTTGAACATCACGACTGTGTTGCAGTTATGGCTATGCAATGTGTACATATTATGCATTCTACAGCAACATAGATGCCTCATGTCGCCATGCAATGGCACAGTGTCTGTACTTCACACTGTATAGCAATGTAGACAGCTCACACTACCCTCCCATGCTCATGCACATTTGCTAAACATGCATTCTATCTGTAGGGCATACACACAACACTGCAATGTGAAGCCCATTATGATGCTGTACATGTGTCAGGACACCATTGTGTCAAACATGTATGCATGTTAATGCACATGTCAGCAGATTACATGTCAAGGTCACGTCAGCCATGTGTACTGTTATCCTGTTCTGGGCCACATGGTGTATCACGGGGATGCATGCATACTACCATGATTATGTGAACTGCATGGCTACTGATATGACACCTGCTTGCTGTAGTGTGCACCCCAGGGAGGTATGCTTACTAACACTATTAATGTCTGAGCTGCATGCCCTCTGCTGTATCGCAGGCATGCTGCATGCCATCTGACAAATCACATGCATGGTGTGTCTGTGTGTGTCTGTGTGTGTGTGTGTCTGTGTGTGTGTGTGTGTGTGTGTGTGTGTGTGTGTGTGTGTGTGTGTGTGTGTGTGTGTGTGTGTGTGTGTGTGTGTGTGTGTGTCTGTGTGTGTCTGTGTCTGTGTGTGTGTCTGTTTCTGTGTGTGTGTGTCTGTGTGTGTGTGTCTGTGTGTGTGTCTGTGTGTGTGTGTGTGTGTGTGTGTGTGTGTGTGTGTGTGTGTGTGTGTGTGTGTGTGTGTCTGTGTGTGTGTGTGTGTGTGTGTGTGTGTGTGTGTGTGTGTGTGTGTGTGTGTGTGTGTGTGGGTGTGTGTGTGTGTGTGTGTGTGTGTGTGTGTGTGTGTGTGTGTGTGTGTGTGTGTGTGTGTCTGTGTCTATTGTACTTTACAGTATTTCTTTGCATTCACAGGTGATGTAGGTGCGTTACCCTCCTGTGGTCCATCTGATGTTAGTGTCCCCACAGATACTAGCGGTGATGAACATATGCATGAGGTACAGGCAGGGTTGTCAGGGGCTGAATCTGTGCCAATGATTACCATCCCAGCTATGTCCCCCTCTTCCCCGTACACAGTTCTGTTGCCAACACATACCGCATCACCAGTGGCCATAGAGGAAGGACAGTCAGCGTCTGTTAGCGTGGAACAGGAATGTGTGGTGGCTACAGAAGGTGTGTCTACACACCATGGTGTCAGTGAAATGACTACAGATGTGCCACACAGGCATGTGGCCAGTGCTGCTCGTAGGAGGACCTCTGGCAGACATGCACCTGCAGACAGAGCGCAGCAGCTGGTATCACCAGACGCATGTTCCGGACTGTAATGGCGGTGCAGGCACATGCTGAGCGGCAGAACAGAGAAGGGCAGAGGCTGCAGATGGCTGCTATCCATACCCTAAATGACAACATCCAGGCATTGGCAAATGCTCAACAGCAGATTGCTAATGTTCTGGATAGGCGATTAGGTGAAATGGTCAGAATCCTTGACTGAGGCATGGCAATCTGCGAGCGGGAGCTGTCTGTGCTGGATCACCTGGTAGGAGTGAGGTGTAGGCCACGTGGACGTAAGCCAGCAACACCACCTAGTGTAGGTCGGCGTGAGCGTGCCACCTCACATGCCTGCTCCCATAATGCCGGTAGCAGTAGCAGTGCAGCTGGTGCTGCGCTGTCAACACCAGGACACAGCAGGCCATGTGGACGTGGCCCTGGATGGTCTCAATGGGGACGCAGTTCCAACGGACATGTGTCGTCGGACAGTAGCCACTCTGTACCTCCACCTGGTAGTGCCCGTGCAACCCCAGGCAGGCACAGGTCACGTGGCCATGGACGGTCACAGTGAGCTCTACAACCTGCTTTGTACAATCTGGGGCTGTCAATTATACCCCCGTGTAGGCATCATAAATGGCAGAACTGTGTACACACGCATACACACACACAGCAAACACAACTGTAGGGCTCCACAACATCCACATGCATTCTGCACAGACATGTCCAGTCAACTCACTGGCCCTTACACACACACATGATGTTATCCATTGGTGCAGCCTATGCCCCTGGCAAACATATCACCCTGTGCATATGATGAAGCCTGTGCCGCATCCCTGTCATCCACACCATCGGTGCAGGGTTATGCACAAATATTCTGATGCACAGGGTGAACAGCATAGTGAGAGGTGTATGTAATATTACCTGTGTATGTATAGTGAGGGATGTGTATGTTGCAGTGGTTGTGTGTGAATACTGAGAGATGTGTATGTGACATAGGTTGTGTACTGTTGACATGCACCAGTCATACCATGTAGTGCAGGTGCAGCATGCATTGTGATGTGTTCACGGTATGTGTCTCGGTTACATCTGTAGCACCATGTTGGTTGTGATACACTGGTTCCCTCCTATGGTGTACTTGCATGTGTCTACAGGTAGCAGTGTTTGCAGTCCCCCACGTGTAACTGTGGATTACTCACAGGCACGTCTGGCAATATCAGCATGCTACGTGTACCCTCAACCTGACTTTTGGACACACCAACATGACACAGATGTCCGCACATTACTGCACCTGACGCATGTGGTCGGTGCCACAGGCTACACTGAACAGAGACGTGACATACATAGCAGGACACATTACAGGTATGGTGATATGGTGCAGGGGTTGTACACAGTGGCCTGGCCAATGATGATGTGAGGTGTCACTTGGTAGCTGGAGGCCACACTGTGCAGCAGTAGGACCCTGTAACAGTACGGAAACATGGCCATTTCACGGGGTGTACACCACTATAACACACACCCCATAGTGTGCAGGTGGGGACCCTTGCCTGTGTGTTCATCACCCTCACAGTACTATGCACCCACTCGACGTGTCACAGAGAAGGGACATGCACAGGTAGCCTGTATGGCTGGGACCTAAGGCATCAACAGGGTTGTGCAATGCATCACCATTACGGGTTAGTCACCACGTGGGGTTAGTGATCATTTCCCACCGTATATTAGCATACACCCTCACACCAAGCACCAGACATACATACAGACACACACACACTGTGGTGACCACACATGTGTATACGGACAGCCAACTTGTGTGATGCACCACACCGGCCGACGTCATGCTTTCCACACTGGCGTATGTACAGATCTCTACAATGGTGTACAGGGATGTGTAGCAACTGGGACATATTCCCCACAATATGTGGCATCCCTGGTCACACATTCGGACACACACATGGCAGTGCTGGGAATGATACACCTGCCATATGATGACACGTTTGATAGACATGCAGTGGTATTGATTGCATTATGTGTACCAACGCTATATCTGGCAAATGTGCTGCTATATGCACACGGGAGGTTGTAGGTGTTACAGGTGCCATGTGACATATAGTTGTTAACACCTGACCGCTGTGTATGCATTATATCAGCATCATCACGTAACAGCAACATAGCGTACTGTTTGCACATGGCATGATAGGATGGTGTGTGACACAACTGTGAGCCACCCCCTGCACACATACATCTAGACAGGTGGTTCACCACATTATGTACACACATCCCTCCATATGTGCTGTTTGTATGTCACCGTATACAGGTGTCAATGATGGGTCTGCATTGCGTCTGCATGTCGTAGGTAGGTGCAACTAACTTATGGACATCGGCCACTGCACATGGATGGTTGCTGCATGCACAGTACAGATGTCACATGTGTCTCCTGTTGCCATGTTTATATGCATTGCTATTGTTGGACATGTGTGTTGACATACATAACACATGGACTGCGGTATGATATCACAGGTATCACAGGTGACCAGTACAAGGGTATGTGTCCCGGTCAACACTGCTACCCCCTGTAGTGTGAGCATTCAACAGACATGGGCCCACCTTCCATTTGTGTGTGTAGCATTGATTAGGCCAGTGTTATGCATGAGGTACATCAAAGGCTATGTATGTATGTGTTGTGTGTGCAGTCCATGCACACATCCACACAATCACATGTATGACATATCCAGACATCTGTTCATCAGTGTACAGCAACAGTCAGGTGTCACAGCTGTGTAAGGGCCGTGGTATGTGTTGAGCCGACCTGTTTATGTATACTGGTATCATTGCAATGCATAACACCTGTTGGATCCCTGTTGGTACATGTGTACACTGCACAGCTGGTGTACACCGCTGTACAGCCCAGTGGTCATGTGTTACATGGTGTTGTGGGACTGTAAGGCTGTGTAGTGCTGCACCGACGACATGGTGCTGACTTGACAGCTACAGTGTACACTGCAGTGTGTACGTGTGTGACCTGCACCTGTGACAGCTGTGATGGCAGCTGTGTGTGTACAGGTCACTGCATGTGTGACCGCCCTGTGTGTGAGGACAGTTGGATCCCTGTTGGTACATGTGTACTTTGCACAGCTGGTGTACACTGCTGTACAGCCCAGTGGTCATGTGTCACATGGTGTTGTGGGACTGTAAGGCTGTGTAGTGCTGCACCAATGACATTTTGCTGACTTGACAGCTACAGTGTACACTGCAGTGTGTACGTGTGTGACCTGCACCTGTGCCAGCTGTGATGGCAGCTGTGTGTGTACAGGTCACTGCATGCGTGACCGCCCTGTGCGTGAGGACAGTTATACCTTACTGTGCCCTTCTGAACTGTGCCCTTCTGTGTGTACACTACATTTGCATGCAAGATGCCCCTTTGCAACGGCTAAGTGTGTGAGCATGCCCAGTATGCTGTTGTGTAGATGGACACACAGTACATTCCACACTGCACCCTTCCGTAATTAGACTCCATGTGCATGCACGTTGGCCCTTTGCAACTGCTAAGTGTGTGAGCATGCCCAGTACGCCATTTTGTAGATGGACACACAGTACATTCCACACTGCACCCTTACTTGATTAGACTCCGTGTGCATGCAAGTTGGCCCTTTGCAACTGCTAAGTGTGTGAGCATGCCCAGTACGCCGTTGTGTAGATGGACACACAGTACGTTCCACACTGCATCCTTCCATGACTAGACTCCGTGTGCATGCAAGATGGCCCTTTGCAACTGCTAAGTGTGTGAGCATGCCCAGTATGCCGTTGTGTAGATGGACACACAGTACATTCCACACTGCGCCCTTCCATGATTAGATTCCGTGTGCATGCAAGATGGCCCTTTGCAACTGCTAAGTGTGTAAGCATGCCCAGTACGCTGTTGTGTAGATGGACACACAATACATTCCACACTGTGCCCTTCCGTGATTAGACTCCGTGTGCATGCAAGATGGCCCTTTGCAACTGCTAAGTGTGTGAGCATGCCCAGTACGCCGTTGTGTAGATGGACACACAGTACATTCCACACTGCGCCCTTCCGTGATTAGACTCCGTGTGCATGCAAGATGGCCCTTTGCAACTGCTAAGTATGTGAGCATGCCCAGTACGCCGTTGTGTAGATGGACACACAGTACATTCCAAACAGACGTGTGATACTAAGTGTGTGGGCTTGGCCATTGACATCCTGTATAGCCATGGTGGTCATCCAGGCAACCGATGTCCATTTTCAATGTCACGATGGATGCCTACATTGAACACACTGGTTGCTCTCTCAAAGGGTGTACTGTCTGTGGCGCACCCCGTATCTATTTAGTTTTGTAGTGCTCCGTAGATATTTAGTTGGCCCGATGACAGCACTGTCGTGTTTGTGTACGTCTACCTTGACACAGTAATATGCTTTCAGACTGCTCACTCTCTAAACATTCCCTATCGGCATCTTTGCCTTTCCGGATGATGTCACCCACCTAGAAGTATGCCTCTGGGAGTGCTGTGTTCAGTAATCTCAGTAGCACATTCTGTAAATGCGTAATGCTGTAGTGTGTTAAAGTAGTTAGGTGTATGTTCAACTTCCGGCCCTTCCAAGTGTGTGTGTGTGTTTCCAGCTGCCTGGGGACACAGTAATGCTTTTAGATGCCTCACAACACATACATTCCCTGTCGGCGTCTTTGCCTTTGTGGTTGATGTCACCCACCTAGAAGTATGCCTCTGGGAGCGCTGTGTTTAGTAATCCCGGTAGCACATTCTGTAAATGCGTAATGCTGTAGTGTGTTAAAGTAGTTAGGTGTATGTTCAACTCCCGGCCCTTCCAAGTGTGTGTGTTTCCAGCTCCCTGGGGACACAGTAATGCTTTTAGATGCCTCAAAACACATACATTCCCTATCGGCGTCTTTGCCTTTGCGGATGATGTCACCCACCTAGAAGTATGCCTCTGGGAGTGCTCTGCTCAGTAATCTCAGTAGCGCGTTCTGTAAATGTGTAATGCTGTAGTGTAATAAGGTCATTAGGTGTATGTTCAACTCCCCGCCCTGCCAAGTGTGTGTGTGTTTCCAGCTGCCTGGGGACACAGCAATGCTTTTACATGCCTCACAACACATACAATCCCTATCGGCGTCTTTGCCTTTGCGGATGATGTCACCCACCTAGAAGTATGCCTCTGGGAGTGCTGTGTTCAGTAATCTCGGTAGTGCATTCTATAAATGCGTAATGCTGTAGTGTGTTAAAGTAGTTAGGTGTATGTTCAACTCCCGGCCCCTCCAAGTGTGTGTGTGTGTGTGTGTGTGTTTCCAGCTGCCTGGGGACACAGTAATGCTTTTAGATGCCTCACAACACATACATTCCCTATCGGCATCTTTGCCTTTGCGGATGATGTCACCCACCTAGAAGTATGCCTTTGGGAGTGCTGTGTTCAGTAATCTCGGTAGTGTATTCTGTAAATGCGTAATGCTGTAGTGTGATAAAGTCATTAGGTGTATGTTCAATTCCCGGCCCTCCCAAGTGTGTGTGTGTGTTTCCAGCTGCCTGGGGACACAGTAATGCTTTTACATGCCTCACAACACATACAATCCCTATCGGCGTCTTTTCCTTTGCGGATGATGTCACCCACCTAGAAGTATGTCTCTGGGAGTGCTGTATTCAGTAATCTCGGTAGCACATTCTGTAAATGCATAATGCTGTTGTGTGTTAAAGTAGTTAGGTGTATGTTCAACTCCCGGCCCTTCCAAGTGTGTGTGTGTCTGTGTGTGTTTCCAGCTGCCTGGGGGCACAGTAATGCTTTTAGATGCCTCACAACACATACATTCCCTATCGGCGCCTTTGCCTTTGCGGATGATGTCACCCACCTAGAAGTATGCCTCTGGGATTGCTGTGTTCAGTAATCTCGGTGGCGTGTTCTGTAAATGCGTAATGCTGTAGTGTGTTAAAGTAGTTAGGTATATATTCAACTCCTGGCCCTTCCAAGTGTGTGTGTGTGTTTGTTTCCAGCTGCTTGGGGACACAGTAATGCTTTTAGATGCCTCACAACACATACATTCCCTATCAGCGTCTTTGCCTTTGCGGATGATGTCACCCACCTAGAAGTATACCTCTGGGAGTGCTGTGCTCAGTAATCTCAGTAGCGCGTTCTGTAAATGTGTAATGCTGTAGTGTGAAAAGATCATTAGGTGTATGTTCAACTCCTGGCCCTGCCAAGTGTGTGTGTGTGTTTCCAGCTCCCTGAGGACACAGTAATGCTTTTAGATGCCTCACAACACATACATTCCCTATCAGCGTCTTTGCCTTTGCGGATGATGTCACCCACCTAGAGGTATGCCTCTGGGAGTGCTGTGTTCAGTAATCTCGGTAGCGCATTCTGTAAATGCGTAACCCTGTAGTGTGTTAAAGTAGTTAGGTGTATGTTCAACTCTTGGCCCTTCCAAGTGTGTGTGTGTTTTCAGCTGCCTGGGGACACAGTAGTACTTTTAGATGCCTCACAACACATACATTCCCTATCGGCGTCTTTGCCTTTGTGGATGATGTCACCCATCTAGAAGTATGCCTCTGGGAGTGCTGTGTTCAGTAATCTCGGTAGCGCATTCTGTAAATGCGTAATGCTGTAGTGTGATAAGGTAATTAGGTGTATGTTCAACTCCTGGCCCTACCAAGTGTGTGTGTGTGTGTGTGTGTGTGTGTGTGTGTGTGTGTTTCCAGCTGCCAGGGGACACAGTAATGCTTTTAGATGCCTCACAACACATACATTCCCTATCGGCGTCTTTGCCTTTGTGGATGATGTCACCCACCTAGAAGTATGCCTCTGGGAGTGCTGTGTTCAGTAATTTCGGTAGCGAATTCTGTAAATGCATAATGCTGTAGTGTGATAAGATAGTTAGGTATATGTTCAACTCCCGGCCCTTCAAAGTGTGTGTGTGTGTTTCCAGCTGCCTGGGGACACAGTAATGCTTTTAGATGCCTCACAACACATACATTCCCTATTGGCGTCTTTGCCTTTGCGGATGATGTCACCCACCTAGAAGTATGCCTCTGGGAGTGCTGTGCTCAGTAATCTCGGTGGCGTGTTCTGTAAATGCGTAATGCTGTAGTGTGTTAAAGTAGTTAGGTATATGTTCAACTCCCGGCCCTTCCAAGTGTGTGTGTGTGTGTGTGTGTGTTTCCAGCTGCCTGGAGACAAAGTAATGCTTTTAGATGCCTCACAACACATACATTCCCTATCAGCGTCTTTGCCTTTGCGGATGATGTCACCCACCTAGAAGTATGCCTCTGGGAGTCCTGTGCTCAGTAATCTCGGTAGTGCGTTCTGTAAATGCATAATGCTGTAGTATGAAAAGATCATTAGGTGTATGTTCAACTCCTGGCCCTGCCAAGTGTGTGTGTGTGTTTTCAGCTGCCTGAGGACACAGTAATGCTTTTACATGCCTCACAACACATACAATCCCTATCGGCGTCTTTGCCTTTGCGGATGATGTCACCCACCTAGAAGTATGCCTCTGGGAGTGCTGTGTTCAGTAATCTCGGTAGCGCATTCTGTAAATGCGAAATGCTGTAGTGTGTTAAAGTAGTTAGGTGTATGTTCAACTCCCAGTTCTTTCAAGTGTGTGTGTGTGTGTGTGTATTTCCAGCTGCCTGGGGACACAGTAATGCTTTTAGATGCCTCACAACACATACATTCCCTATCAGCGTCTTTGCCTTTGCGGATGATGTCACCCACCTAGAAGTATGCGTCTGGGAGTGCTGTGCTCAGTAATCTCGGTAGCGCGTTCTGTAAATGCGTAACCCTGTAGTGTGTTAAAGTAGTTAGGTGTATGTTCAACTCTTGGCCCTTCCAAGTGTGTGTGTGTTTTCAGCTGCCTGGGGACACAGTAATACTTTTAGATGCCTCACAACACATACATTCCCTATCGGCGTCTTTGCCTTTGTGGATGATGTCACCCACCTAGAAGTATGCCTCTGGGAGTGCTGTGTTCAGTAATCTCGGTAGTGCATTCTGTAAATGTGTAATGCTGTAGTGTGATTAGGTGTATGTTCAACTCCCGGCATACCTATCAAGTGTACCTCATTACGAGGAACGTACCTCATTTTGGGTCTTACAAAATTCATATTCCTCGAAATTCCTCAAAATTTCCACATTGAAAGTGTCTGTCACACATTCAGTGTTAGGAATTTTTTTAAGTGAAATACATGGTAAATTGAAATTAATCATATTGATTCATTAAAGGACATTCTTTATAAGTAAAACCAGCATATTTTAACCATCCTATGACCTTCTTGAGGTTGTTAGTAAGCCATTAGTATGTGTTCCACATTTTGCCTATTTGTTCCACATTATGAAGGCGAATGTTCCTCATTTTGGCGATGGAAGGTTGAGAGCTATGTCTCCCGGCCCTACCAAGTGTGTGTGTGTGTGTTTCCAGCTGCCGGGGGACACAGTAATGCTTTTAGATGCCTCACAACACATACAATCCCTATCGGTGTCTTTGCCTTTGCAGATGATGTCACCCACCTAGAAGTATGCCTCTGGGAGTGCTGTGTTCAGTAATTTCGGTAGCGCATTCTGTAAATGCATAATGCTGTAGTGTGATAAGATAGTTAGGTGTATGTTCAACTCCCAGCTCTGCCGAGTGTGTGTGTGTGTGTGTGTTTCCAGCTGCCTGGGGACAAAGTAATGCTTTTAGTTGCCTCTCAACACATACATTCCCTATCGGCGTCTTTGCCTTTGCGGATGATGTCACCCACCTAGAAGTATGCCTCTGGGTGTGCTGTGTTCAGTAATCTCGGTAGCGCATTCTGTAAATGCGTCATGCTGTAGTGTGATAGAGTAGTTGGGTGTAAGTTCAATTCCCCGGCCTGCCAGATGTGTGTGTGTGTGCATGCTCCCATCTGCCTGGGGACTCGGGTTATGCTTTTAGACGCTTCGCAACACAGATATATCCTGCTGACGTCTTTGTCTTTGCGGATGTTGACAAGCATCTAGTAGAATGCCTGTGTGTCTGCTGTGTTTAGTAATCTTGGTAGCGCGTTCTGTAAATGCGTCATGCTGTAGTGTGATAGGGTAGTAATGTGTAAGTTCAATTAACAGCCCTGCCACGTGTGTGTGTGTGTGTGTGTGTGTGTGTATCTGTATGTCTGTATTTCTCTCTCTCTCTCTCTCTCTATATATATATATATATATATACATATATATATATATATAATGTAGATATATATAATCTATTTTCTGCCCATAACTCTGCTCTTGCATGGACAGCTGACTGTTTCATGTATCGCATATTTGCATAGCTTTCACATACCAATGGGGTATGTTGCAAATCCCAACATTGTCCATGCAACGTCCATGTTCCGGTCAGTGTTACATGCCCTTACATGCGTTTGCTGTATATCTTGTCAGACATCTATCCTTGCTGTACTCTCACTGTACTCGTACACGCCTGAGGCTTCATGTATCATGGCCTAGTTTTGCTGTGTGTATGTCTATTTGTGCTGTGTGCATGGCTGTGGGTATGTCCCACTATCATCATTTGTAAAGGTGACAGCCCTATAGGTACTTCATGTAGACTGCTGTGTCATTTGACATGTCAGCACATACCTGCGGTCAGTACTGAATGTCCTTCTGCAGCGCATTTCATACCTTCTGCATTATCTTGCAGTCGATATTGCTGTTTCCTCACACATGTATCTGTGTCTGATCATACCACTCCACCTCCTAGAGCAAATTTCTGGACAAGGCCTTATCTGATAGTGGGACAAATAGGGGCAGTATTGACATGTTACTCTTACAAACGTAGATAGTTGACACAATAATAGGTTTTGCATTAGTATGGCTTTTCTGTCAGATTTGGTGTCTTAATCACATGTTTGTCATTATTTCATGACATCAGTTATCAGGAATGTGCCAGAATGTTACTGATGTTACGTGGAACACACCAAACATATGAGGCAGAACTCTGCACATTCTGCGTAAATCTGTACAGTTGCGAAGTATGTGTCTGATACAAGATATCAACTTTCTGACACCAATACACACACTGTATGGCGGCATCATAGGCCACATGCCATTACATTTATATTGCAGGACACACCCACCCAGACAGTTGTATCCCTCACACAGGCCAACAGCTGCTTATCCACACTAACTGGTCTATCATGTACCATATGTGTGCGCCGGTATTTGCGTTTTCCGTCAGTGGCAGAGCTCACGTACGAGTATGGGGGACTGGACATTGTTACGGTGACACTGCATGACACCCTGAGGGACACATTACTTTTGTGTCTATTAACCTTCCACATTGACATTCACAGGGCATACGTTGTCATTCACATTTGTCGGAGTACATGCGTATGACTTGTACATGTTTTCTCATTTGTCCTGATGTCTTTCTTCTCACCTGTCCACCTGTACATGTATTTTGAACAGGTTACCTTCATACCCCTAACCTGTACACATTATGGGTAAACGCCCTGATGTTTGACCTTTGCCCTTGTTACATTTGTCATAGTAATGTGCCTTTCTGGTAAATTGCTGGCAAGGCATTACGAACTGTGCGGTTAGATAATAGTGACTGACATTTCCATTACATGATTAGTAACACTCATAACATACGTATTCCTGGCTATGCCAGTATTCTCACAACATTCTGACTTTGTCTGGGGTATATCTAATATAGTCCCTATTTGTATTTCATGTACTATGCCTTAGTGCAGCTGTGTTATTCTGACAGTTTGCCAGTTATGGGTATCATCTTGGTCGTACGCATGTCCATCCATGATAATCGCCTACATGACACTGATATAGGGCCCTACATATTTCCAAAATGGTTTACGCAATATCCAGTGGATGGTTTGCCCCATTATTGAGAATATAGGCGTGTGCTATACCCACATCACTCCCATGGGGCAGGCCTATGAAATCTCTGCCAAACAACACCTAGGCCCATTTTTGCATACCCATGATTCCCATACCTGACAACCCTCTACAGTACCCATTACACATGTTTAATGTGTGTGGTACTGAAGTGTGGAGACACTTATATGCACTCCCCACTCTCCTGATATCAGTTTGTACATCATACATTCTATCGACACATGTGTCATCACCCTTGCACCTGCTACTGTTGCATGTACAGCTATATCGTATTTGCTGAGGTCACTTATTTTGCATCAATGTCGGTTGACACTACGTATGGATCAATTTTTGGGGTCCTGCAATGGACACCTATCTGCATGTTTAAAGTGTAGAACTTGCTGGACTGTCACTTTCTGGCCAATGGTTTGGAATGCAGCGGTTTATTCACCTTTCGTGCATGTCTGTTTGTCTACCCATATTAGCTATAACGTGGCCTATTTATGTACATATGTCATATCTATGGGACATAAGTCTGTTGTGTATACATATATACATTTACAATCCTCATTTCATAATTGCTTTGGTTTACGTCTGTGGATTATGTGTATACACATATATCTATATCCATACCATACCTTTCCACTGTACAGATTGTCGCAGAGTGTACAGCTGGTTGCCTCTTTATCTTCGGTGTGTTTTACATAAACCTGTGTCTATCTGGCAATGTAGTGGCATTTCATTTGAGACTTACGGTGGGGAATACTGGCAAGCAGTTCAGGTTAAGACTGCATACCCTTCAGAGAATCCATGCTACTGACACACCTGTTATTCTATCCACTTTCTATGTTTGTTCTGGCACATATCTGGGGTTTGTCACTATTTGTACTGGTAGTTTGCATGCCTTTGTCCGGTTTCATACTTTACGGGGTTAACAGGTTTGAGCCATGTATATCCAACGTGGGGGAAACAGCATTCATTTACTATGCTGTGAGCGGATCACACACGCACAGGCACACTTGCAATTCCTTATTGTGGGTTACGCGCAGGAGCACATGCATATCCTTATTGTGGGTTACATATGTTTACTAAGTCTTTGTGCTTACATGGGCTTTATTACTTGTGACAGTACCAGTAAATTATCTGTAATCCGGTTAACGGACGTATGCGAAACACACGTTCACCTTTACATATTTAACTGTCTGTACAGCACAGATACTTTCATTACACTTTCACATTATATGTGTTGTAGTCATAGTTGAACCGGGACTGCATTCACGTTGGCCGGATGCTGTAACCACTATACTTTTGGTGTTCTGACTCATTCATATGCATACCCATAGTACATAGCTACATTAACATATGCCTCACCGCTTTACTTACGACACAGGCATCCAATCTCCTGCTGGGAAAAATGCGGTACTACATGTTACACATTCTTTATTCCCTACTGCTCTGGACCCAAGCTGCAGGGATCACTGCAGGGATATTCAGAACCCCAAGGCTTATAGTCCTGACACATACAGGTCTTTAATTGTCAGGGTGTTCATGTGCTGATCTGGGTTTAGGCTTGTCCGCCTGGTGAACAGAACTGCCCTGACTGTGTTCAAATGTCAAACAAAGCACATGGACAGGGTTTGTCCATTTTAAACATTTTGTCTGTGTTTACAGACACAGGTGTTTGGGCACCTGTCAGCAGCTTATAATATTGGCAATACATAATATGGGTGGGGGTGGTTACAATACATAATCCAAGGTGAGTGGTGTTCCCATTCACATTTGACTATTTCCTGTATTTATTCTTATGAGGATTATTATTTTGCACATGACTTAACTATGAATTAACTATAGGTATGCAGTAGTACAGTCAACATATGTGATGGTTTGTTACAGTATAAATGTACGGACCTCTGTAATACTGGGGACTACCCCACATCCTTCACAACATTTCATGCTTATGTACATACTATTATTCTGTGAACTTTTGAAGTTTGTGAGAGCAGTAATTACATCTGTCCCTATTTGTCCACCCATCCTTTCAGGCTTTGTCCAGATTTTGTTGCTGTAATAGGTTGAGAGGTGGTGTTGGTATGTGATTGAGTTGAATATATACTGTCGATAATTCAGTGGGGAGTAGGGTTACCACCTGTTCCTCTTTGCGAGGGGAAGTCCCACTTTGGACAGTTGTGTCCTGAGATGAAACCTAAGACATGGCAAATGTCCTGTGATTTTAAGACAAAAATATATTTCTTATTTTCTTTACTAGTTGCATGATACAGGTATTTTGTATCTGGAACACATAACTATTATTTGGGATAGCATAAGCTATTCAAATGCTATGGAATAAGCTTTTATCTTGGCATACAAGTGTAATTCTGTCCTTTGCACTGGCCGGGGGTATGTTTTATCCTGCAAATTCTCACATTTCTACAAGGGATGTCCCACCTTGGGCATCTGAACAGGAGGCAACCCTAGTGGGGAGACCTGCATGGTGGACAGGTGTTCCATCCTGCATAGTATGTTTTGCATGCCTGTGTAGAAACTGAACAGTACCGTGACTACACATACATGTTTTGTCCAGATGTGTGCAGTACTGGACACCGTGGCGTGTAAACAACTCTGAGGTTTCAACAGGTTACTTATCCCACGCGGGATGTACACACATTTTGCCAAAACATGAATGCGTGGGCATTTAGATTTACGTAACTGTGATGGGATGTTTACAAACGTGGGATACATATTTGCAATCCTGACACTGCCTAGGATGATACTTCCTACTACATATGGGGAATACTCGCTATGTGTAGGTGTACGGCTGCGCAAGGCTGGTAGCTGGATTTGGTAGACATTCAGACATGGGTGCGGGTTATGTGCTATACAGGGGTTGTTGCGTATTGCATTTGCATGCATGGGTTCTGCTTTTGGATATCCCGGTTCCGCATATAGCATCCTATGTGTATGTGCCGGTTACGTTCCTTTTCATGTGTATAGCACATTTTAATATACATATGTTTGTGTGTGTTTGGTATACAATTTGGACTGTCAGGTTTCTTTACGGTTGTTATATAGCCACAACTGCCCAGCTGTGTACTATCACTACCACTGTGGGACTGCTGGTGACCATGCCCGTGGGGCTAGACGTGTGTATTGGCGGCGCGCTGACATGATGCGCTTCACTTCCACTGAGTATAACTACTGACAGTGCAGTACATTACGGACACATGATTTTAAATATCATTTGTTCCATGGACAGAAACTCATATTGTGTTGCGTGCATTTCCCTTTGGTTCTCCATTTTTGTGTGGCCAGGAACTGTCTTGCATGATTTGCATGCATTTCATTATCCACGGACACTGATAGGTGCGATTACTATTGCAGGCAGGCTATAATATTCAGCAGTTTAGGTTGCTCATCGCCAGCCGACATTGACACGCCTCTGGGCACAGCTTAGTAACGCCCCATGCACTCGCGCACGTGTCGTATGCACGTGGATGTGGTGGCAGCGCACCTTCATTAATATGCATATGGCACTACTACACCATATATACGCCGCACGGCCGGTGCAGGCCTTACACCGGCCTTGCGCTGAGCTTCATGAATCCGGGGGAGAGACACTCTGTGCCAGATATGCATCTCTCAATGTTAGATGGTACCAACTGATAAAACCTGACCTCAGTTTATATTACTCAGACATATAGAGAATAGAGAAATGTTAACTATGGTTACCTTATTTAAGATCCCTTGCGAACTACTTTGGTTACCACAATGTATTGAAACAGCTAAATAACATAAAATCCAATGGCATTGACAAACACATTTTTTGCAGGGGTCCAATACCAAGATTCTACTGCCCTCAAACACACTCTGTATGACTAAGTGTATATGTACTAATTCCACAGCCACAAACATTGCAGAAGGAGAAAACCCCACAAAACAGTGCTTAGTACTTTTATAATGTGACTGAGTAAATTATATCAAGGGGCTGGTCATACAGAAAACATTGGAGAGGTGATTACGCAACATCAGGCAGTCATATTTTATTTTTACAGACAGGAGATGCTTACATTTTGTAGTCTTTTCAAGGCATTGCTTCTTGTCAGGTTAGTGGCGGCTTGCTGGACAAAAGATTACTGTGACATACTTTGTTGCTAGAAAAAGCACTGGATAGTTCTTACAGTTATGTGTCACCACCTGCTGTTACAGTGACAATTATTTTTCATTATCCTGACATCTGCTGACTTTGGCACGTTATTTCAGTTATAGTGTATGTTCACTACATCAAGCAGTGTCCAGCCTGTAAAACTGTCCTAAAATCAAGTCTGGCATCAATGTTAAAGCTTATCTTTGAAGAGCTTTTCTGCTTTTTTAGACATTGAAAAATATTTTTATATATAAATATTTTATTCTTAATATACAGGAGTGGGACTACTAATGGTAAAAGACCCACATGCAAGTTGTTGCAAATGGAATAAATAAGTCCATTTAAAAAGAGGAATTCAGGGAAAGATTCAGGATTTCACCCTCTCTTCAGACAAGTATATCCTTCATTGCAGTTAGTTTGTTAGATAATCTTAATTAATTTCTTATATGTTTATATAAGACAATTAGTGAGAAAGTGCTTTGTTTACATTTGATCTAGTCCTTTGTTTTCATGACAGCTTTAGCCAATGGAAAAATGTACCTTGAAGCAATGGCACCCATACCTCCCCAGCCAAACATTACATACTGCTTTCCAATTTTAGCTTTCATAAATGTTCTGTAATATAGAAAGTTATTTTATATATAGCTAATGCCATTTAAGGTACACCTTCATAGCAGTTTATGATGTTCTGAAGCCATCAAACAAAAACATCAGTGCACTTGACTCTATAATTCTTTACATTTCTAGTCTCACGTTTTATCATATATCATAATTCTGCCCACTTATCACACATGGTCTCACACACTTTGTAGAAAGTTCAAATTTGCACTAGTTGTACTGTACATCAGACCTTAAGATTCAATAACCCAGTCAACAGAGGAAGTAATGACAGTACAATTGAAGAGCCAGGAATCTGCTTAAGGGTTGGAATGAATGTTATCAGGCTCATTCACCTGCCATAGTCAAACATATTCAACTTTACTACAATGTATTCCAGCAGCAGAAAAGAAGGATTTATGTGCCCTTTTTATGAATTTTTATTCACATTAAAAACACATTATTCATTTAATCCTAGTAATGGGTTAAGCGTGTAATTGAAACTCCTTGCCTCAGTAATAGCAGAGAACTATTCCTGGCAGGTAGGAATTTCCATTTGTAAAATACATTTTTGCTTATGCAGGCAATTGCTCAGGGTCTCTGGCATATCTGTATAAATATGACTCATCTTTCATTTAGCATGCTTAGTAAATACTCTTTACTGCTTGTTTTGTGTTATTCAAAACTTTTTTCTAAAGTAGTTACTTTGTATTTTATATTTGCTATAGCAAAATAAAAATAGAATTGAAGGAATCATTCCAAGCCTTGGTAAAGGGTATTATTGAAAAGTCAGTGGAAAACATGTTAGTATATAAATATTATGTCTGTCCTTGAATGTGAAAGAGGGGGCACATTGGGCAACACACTCAAGGCACAATGTGCGTGTGTGTGTGTGTGTGTGTGTGTGTGTGTGTGTGTGTGTGTGTGTGTGTGTGTGTGTGTCTGTGCATGTGTGTATCCATGCTGGTGTATATGTATATATGCATCTGTGTGTGTGTGTGTGTGTGTGTGTGTGTGTGTGTGTGTGTGTGTGTGTGTATGTCCGTGCATGTGTGTATCCATGCTGGTGTATATGTATATATGCATATGTGTGTGTGTGTGTGTGTGTGTGTGTGTGTGTGTGTGTGTGTGTGTGTGTGTGTGTGTGTATAGGTGTGCCTTCATGTGAGTTAGCTAATTAATTGGTATATTCCAAAGGGAAGGTAAAATATGACTTGGAACAGCTGAGAACAGCAGTGAGTCATGTTTTAGGTATTCATACAATAATGTGGGATTTCACCGAGATGACTTTTGCTGAATGTTCTTAATGAGCTACTTCTTTTACTTGTATTTGAGTCTCTCAGCTTCTGTTTAGTTACTGTGTTCCTCTAAGCAAGTCACTTAACTAGACAGTGCTTTGGGAAAAATGGGATAGTATCCTCAGCTGTCTTCTGAACTCTATGCCTAATATCTACTTCTCAGCTGTGTTATCTAGTAAGGCAGACTGAAGATTTAGTTCAGTGTCTGCTACTGCTGTAGATCTCTGGATAGGGAGATACTGAAGATGCACTAGCCGTTAAGAATTCTCCTTCATCCAAAGTACAGTGATCTTGTAATTAGCATATGTAAATAGGAAGTGTATGGATGGCATAGCTCACAATGTTAGTGGGGGAGGACTGCTCCTCCTACAAAATTCTTTAATGACAATACAAGCAGTTTGAGATTGTTATATTCCTCTGGTATTCATTCATAAATATTTTTCATAGTTCCAGCATTCATAGTTAAAGGTCTCAAACTTCTGTGTGGAAGCAGTGATAATCACTTCGCTACTAAAACAAGATAAATGACCTGAATGAGCAAGTACACCACAGGGTTTGCAATTCTTTTGATCTAATTCTTTGAGGTGTATATTTGTTTCACATATTAAAAGATATTAAATTAAACAGATTGGGCAGCCATGGTGGTGCAGCAGTTAGCGTTGCTGCCTCACAGCAAGAGGTTCTCCAGTTCGATCCCTGGCTGTGGTGCCTTCTGTGTGGCATCTGCATGTCCTCCCTGTGTTCGTGTGGGTTTCCTCCCACATCCCAAAAACATGCTGTAGGTGAATTGGGTACTCTAAATTGGCCCTAGCCGTGAGTGTGTACGTGTGTGTGCCTTCTGTGGAAAGTTAGGCATTGGGCTGGCAACTCAACACCGTAAAACTCCACTGCCACTCATGAGTGGACAGGTGATCTGCTGTGGTGACCCCTAACCAGGAAAAGCTGAAAGAAGAAGAAGAATTACATGAAACAGATTCACAACCACTTCTATGCAAGGTACGCCATCAAGTAAAGTCCAAACACAATGGCATATAACTTAATATGGCAACATACTGTGACCAAAGTCTACTTGTTGCCAAACAAGAATTTGTTGCAAAAAAGCTGTAACATTAGTTGCTGCATGCAAGAGCAGACAGTTGAAAAGTTACTAATAACTATAGAATTGCAGAAGTGAAAGGATAATAATTGTTCTCATTTGGTGTAGGGTGAAAAGTCAATGGAAAACTTGTCAGTATATACACTACATATATTTCTTCTGTCCTTGCATGTAAGAGGGGCTACTTATTGCCCTGACTGGGAATATCATTTCTGTTTTTATCTAGGAAAGTTTATTTAGATGTATGATTTTCCTAAAAAGCTTTTAAGGTAAATTAATTGAGTAAATTGTTATTTTCCACATGCCAAGCTGGTTACAAGGGAAGGTTATTCACAAAATTCATCAAAGCTTTCATGAAGCTTACATGAAACATTTTGGACTATACTGCGGCCAGCCAGGGACAGCATGCAATTACATTAAAATAAAGAAAAATTAATAACTTAAAACAAATGTTCAGAAGTAATATGATACTTGTGAAAAGCATTTTCATTATTTTGATAGAAAATAACTTTGAAAGATGAAACAAATGTACCAAGCAATGAATCTTAAGAGGTAAGAGGATTGTAAACTCCAGTTAATTTTGAGGATACTCAAATACTGATACTGTATGCAAAACAATAATGCTTTGCAGAATAGATTATGTCTGAGAAAACTAAGATTATGGAGAAATGGAAAAGTAATGGATGACATATAATATGATAGTAATAGATATTTTAGTAATGTGTGATAACAGGTATACAAGTAATAGATATAACTTAGTTTATTATGAAAATTAGACTAGGGGACTCCTAGGTGAATGGGAAATAACATTACATTTAATTAATCAAGTCCTGTAGAAAGACAGGTCTGCTCATGCATGTATAACAATACATATAAATGCTTTTCAACATGCCTTTACAAGGTGATGTTTCATGTTTTGTCTTTGACAAACAATGGCGTGAGATTATTTAAGTGTAATGTACTTTATTCAGTACAGTGGGGATTGAGAATTTGTCCTTTTCCCACAACTCCGTAGTTTCAGAGTTGGTATATAGAAGTTGCAGGCGGTATGGGGGGGGGGGGTGAAAGGGGAAATGCTTTTTTTCTATATGTTGATGTTTGATCTTTTTATATTGATTAATTTACATTCAATATTGTGTTTTTTATTATATATACATCACTTAAAATACATCTGTATATATATATATATATATATATATATATATATATATATATATGTGTGTGTGTGTGTGTGTGTG
This sequence comes from Protopterus annectens, assembly GCF_019279795.1. Lineage (NCBI taxonomy): Eukaryota > Metazoa > Chordata > Ceratodontiformes > Protopteridae > Protopterus > Protopterus annectens. The sequence goes on along the minus strand of NC_056732.1, from coordinate 989,744,466 downwards.
TGTGTGTGTGGTAGAAGCGTAGAACAGAGCACTGTGATGATATGGACAATGCCAGAAATATGAAAAGTGACAAAGGGGTCAATTGCTTCTTAACATATTTCTGCCAGGTGTACCTATACAAACAGAACAAGATTAAACTCATTGCTAACAACACAAAGACAGGTGTTGCAGTGGAGAGTGAGAAGAAGATTCTGAGGAAAAATATGCAAAGGATGCCCAAGCAGATAGAAATGCAGCATTTAAAGTTCATTGTGGATAAAAGCAAAGCACTGTACCTGGACAACGACAACCCTTTTGCAAATTATCATCTAGAAGGAGTGCAACTGATGACAAATGAGAAAGAAAAGCATCTGTGAGTTCTCATCACATGAGGATTGGTCAAAGAGCAGAATGAGAGGTCAGTGGAAACAGTAAACAGAATGCTGAATATTTCTTCCTGAGGAGAGACTCCAGAAACAAAGACATAATGCTCCTGCTATAGCAATCCCTCGACAGGCCATACCATAACTACACTGTATAGTTCTTGATCCCATAGAAAGAGACTGACATCAAGCTGCTAAAATGAGCCAGGAACAAATTAATCTATTGGAGTGTGTTATAGAGTGTTAAAAGGGAAGACTGCAGACTAGAGATGTTGGAAATCTTACTAGAGATTAGAAGAGACAAGAGTGCACATGATATACGTGGCTCATCTACTATATGAAGATGTGAAGTGCTAGTCCTGAGCAGGAAAGCTAGAGGGAAGGGGGGGGCACTTGCAACTGGTTACATAGACCAACTAATCCCTAGGTCTGGGAAAGTATTTCCTCGCATAAATGGTGGGTGACCTACACAATTTACAAAGTGAATGAATCATGGAATGGGAATGCATGGAGACACTCAAGACTATGTTTGATAAATGGAGAAAGTGTCAAAAAGAACTTAGGAATGCAACAGACAGATTGTTAAATTCACCTAAAGGCAGGAAGTCCTTTGGTCTCCCTCTGGCATCAAGTGAATGTGATATATTAAAACAACGGGGTTCCTTTCCACTTACATAACATTACTGGATCACTGTGATAAATCTGTATTAGCTCATATAAATTGGAAGGAATACAACTTAATAAGGGAACAAAATAAGGTCACTGCTTTTTGCATCTATAATAGAATCATTCTGGATAGAGACTGCAAAGGGACAGTAAACCGGATCAAATAAATGCATAAATAAATCATTAATAATGAAAATATGATCATCTCAAATAACACATGGCTGTAAGATGAAGGTTTTTTTAAGTCAGAAAAAATCTCACATATTTATTCGTGCCTGCAAATTGCTATCTGCATTAATTTTGTGTGAAAATGCAATGTTATGAAACTGTTTTCATAATATTTACTGTTGTCTATCTTGTGTTCATACAATTTGACAAGCAGACTTCTTTACACCTCTATCTAACATAAATCAGTCAACACAGACAAATCAGAGCATAAATAACATTTATATATGTACAGGTTTATCTACTTGCATTGCTTAATTGGATGGCATTATTTTTTAAAGGTAAGCTTAACATTGCTACATGTACAACACAGTACACAGTTTTATTTGAATCATCTCTAGTATATCTTCAAACCCAGTAAACTGACTATGTAATAAAACTCTGCACTATTTCTTTTTTATAAGAAAAATTGTTTTTGTACACTCAACTTGGCCTTCATTAAATAAGAAGGACCACATCTTTTAACCAGATAACAATGCAGAACATTATACTTTGTAACAAAAACATGCTTATTTCCCTTGCATTTATTTCATGTCTCAGTTTATTGATCGTATCCTCACAACTCTCATATACAGGCTTTCTTACAATCAATCTTAATCAGCTTACTATATGCTTCCAAAACCTCTGCCTGTCTGTCATATCATCTTATAGAAACATGCATAATACTTCTGGCTTACTTAATGCAAACAGTCCCTTTACTGCATAATGCTCTAGTTTTTTACAATATTGAAAAGAGTTAAGCAGTGAGTACATGATGGGTATGGAAGCTTTTACTAATTACAAAGCTTAGTATTGAAGTTGGTTTTCTTTTATTTTTTTACCTGTTATAACAAGGATATTTACTGCCCCCAAAATTGACTTTGGTACTGTGCATTTTACAAGTAATCCTAACACCAAACCTATTATTTTGTATACTGTTTATAAAAATACTTCAACATATGGGAACTCCTTTGCCAAAAAAAAAAAAAAAAGAAAAGGAAAAAAACATTTTCTACATATTTAAAATATTTAATGACAAACATATCCTAAAAATTGTGTCTATATCAGAACATCGAAGTATTAAAACTTCAAATGTTCTGATATCAAACACTATTCAGTGAACGCTAAGAATAGCGAAGCTACACAACAGCGAATAATTTCCTCAGGAAAGAATTTGGTTGGCCATTTCTGTGGCTTAGATATTCTTAGCGCTGTGGTGGAAAGTTACGGGTTGGGTTCAGGTAAGTGTGCGATTGTTTGTATGTTAGGGTTACGGGCGGGTTAAGTGAGTTAGGGTTAGGGTGCGGGTTCGGCGTGTGTGCGATAGTGACAGACTTTAGGGTTAGAGGCGGTTTAAGTGAGTTAGGGTTAGGGCATGGGTTAGGTGAGTGTGCAATAGTGACGGACCTTAGGTTTAGGGTTTGAGTTAAAGTAAGTGGGTAGATAGTAGTGTATGTTTAGTTTAGTGTAGCGTTAGATGTAGGAATTTAAGTGTATATGTGTGGTTGCTGTTTGTTTGATATGTTTGTGTTGTGTGTATGTGTTTCAGAGCAGTGAATTTTTTTTCCATGGGAAAAAAATTGCTGTTCTGAATGTTCGATATTTTCATGTTTAGATGTTTTGGGGCCGATGAAATAGCATTCGCTATTTTCATCTTTCGATAACGTGATATAAACACTAAAAATCATGGTCATAAATTTATACTTTCTGAAACAAAGTCTCACACAACTAGGTGCAAATGGGACTCCCATAACCTGTCCATGCATTTATTAAAATATTTGCTTAGCAAACAAAAATTAATTTTTCAAGCAAAAATCCACAAGTTCATTTATTATAACAAGCCTTTTGTCCATCCCCAACAAAACAGGCTAATGCTTCTATCTCCCCAAAAAATCATGTTTATTATTGATATATAAACTGCAGATCTTACTAGAAATCCAGTAATAAAACTATAAACTTAAGAATCTAATTTGCTATATACTTATATAAACAATCATTACTTATTTTATCTGTACTTTCTGTGCAATAATGACTTACAGCTGCAACTGGCCTGCTTGGGGGGGAAGGGGGGGTCTAAATATATTTTTATATATTTTTGATAAATAAAAAAATACATTTTCATCATGTGGAATTATTTTTAAACCCCTGTTTAAAAAATGACAGCCCATCTCTATTAGTTCCTTAAGTTGTTTTCACCTTTTATAATACTGGTTTTAATCAATGCTGTATAAACATTTTTGTCACATAAATGTTATCTACACATAATAATATACTGACTCCCATTTATAACCAGAGATAAAAGTGATACTGTCACCAAAAATTACACCATCCAGATCACTTCATTAATGCCTGTGACATAGCAACTTAATAATGTAAATAGTCCTCCATTAAGATTTTGTGGCACCCACAAAGCACACATACAGAAGTGAAATATCATAATTCCAAAAATGAAAGGTGAGAGAATGGATTTTTTTAAACTCATAACATGTTAAATTATTTCTATACATTAAACCTCTGCTGATATAAATATACTCATCGTATAAGACTATACAAAAGGCATTAAATGCTCTTATAGCCAATTTCATCCACTCATACAAAAGATATTACTGGAAATTAGTCAGGCACACCTATGTAAAGAATGTTCCTGACCTACTTTCCTTATAGGTTCATAGGCCTTTTATCTCTGGTTCCTATGAACCTATGAACCTATGAACTTTCCTCATCAAACAAAAAGAAAGTCTACAGTCTAAGATGCATTTTTGTATCTATGCATTATGTTTTTGTTCTATGCAAGAGAGAGATACTTAAATCATCTAGGCTGCACATTTCACATATTTTTTCATTGGTTATATTGTTTCTTTAGTGATAAAAATACATAGTGAATTTCTGGGTCTTTGTCTTTTTCTCAAAAGATTTCAAGCCTACATAAACAAAAACACTGCTGGTGATTCCCTGATAGATATTTTCCCACCACCATTGCCTTCATTGATCTGCTTTTTAAACCTGTTTGTTTTAAGCTGCCGATTGAGCTTAATAAGCTCCCCCTTTATACACAGCTGTTGATATCTTGAATTATTTATTTGCCTTTCCTTGTGCTTATATTGAAAAAGTGCATTTTGCCTTTCATTGTTTGTTCTACTAATTTACTTGTTCTGAATTCATTATCTAGCTAGCTGTTGGATAAAGTAGTGTAGTTTTACACTAAAACAAGCACTAAAGGTCAGTGGATTTTCCATCTAGTGCACTGGAAGGTGGCCTTATTTGTTTAGGTTGGGGAAACACTTGAGATTTCTGCATGTAATTGTATTGGCTGGAGGGCTTATTAATCAGTTTATGTTGTTTTTGTGCCTTAATAAATTCAGTACAATTGAGTGGCTCTTTGCTCATTTATACAAAGTGAAGTACTTTTATTGATTAATTACACTTTTATAAGCTGTTTAAAGTACACTGCTGTATCCATATCTTTGTTTGTTTGTGGTAGCATTTCACTCTGGGCACTCCTTTACTGTGCTTTTACATTAGGAGGACTGGGATTATTCACCTAGTGGCTTTAGTGGTTTACCTGGTTTATCTGAACTCTCAGATTATGTATTATATACTGTGAATGTACTTTAACACTTACCAAAAATTATACTATCTGTTACTGCTTTAACTAGTTAATTGCACTTTATTACATTGTATCTGTCACTTGTATGGCTGTTGTAGGTAGTTTGTGTAGCCTTGTTACACCTGGTTTCCAAACCAGCTATTCAACATTAAAAGGGTGTTTTTCTTTACCTTTGTAGCAGAAGTGTACTGATCTAACCTGTCTGAGTTGGGGATTGCTGGTCAAAGGCTTACTGTGTGCTTTCCTGATTGGTAGTTAGTTTAAACTGCTGATTGAGGGCTCAGTGTCTGTTATTCTAAAAGTGTATTAGTTCTGGTTTAAGCACTTGGGCTTCAGGCCAGTTATTTTACATTAAGAAGGTTTGTGATCTGCACTCTTGTGGGAGGAGAGGCTGGACTCTGCCCTTCTGAGCTGGGAATTTCTGGTTAAAGGCTTATAGTGCCTACATATTTGAACTGTTTCTTACTAAAATTGGTACACCTTGTTTGCTGTAGCATAGACTAGATCCAGGCCTGCTGAATCTAGCTTTGTTTGTATGCTTGTTGTTTGTTTGCTTGTTATTTCCCTGAAACACTAATTCCACCTAAAACATGGCTTTTCAGTGCTTCTGTGAATCCCTAGTGATATCTGCATTGCTTACTGTACTTATTTCCTTGTTTCACTTGAAAGAAAGTTACTGTTTGTCATTTTTGCATTTAAGTTACCTGCAATACATTGCATTTAAGATACCTGGCACTTGCTAACTAAAACAACTATATAAGTCAGCACTAAAAAATTAAAAGCACTACACCCTCACAAACTCCCCTTGAGTACCTTGTTCCCCATTGGCCCTTTTTTTCAATTATTAAGGAATTCCCAATACTATTCTGACATTTCCAAAGGTCAGTTGTCAATCTCCTCTCTGGTCCAGCTGGTGAATCTGGGAATCTTGAGGCAATGTTACAACTGCCTCATGTACACAGATAACCCTCTCCTACTCCCAACAAATTCCAACACATGTGAGAGATGCAACCATATAGCCTTACTGGAGGCTAAGCTCTCTCAACTCAGTACTAGCGAAACCGATCAGGAGGAGAAGGAAACCACACTCACTACAATTCCAGTCTCACATAGACCTACCACAACAGCAAACCAAACACATAAACACACAAAAACATACTCAGAAGCTCTAAATAAAAATCTGCCTAAGCAGCAGAGACCTCCAAAGCAGACACCCAAGCAACTGTTACCCCAAAACAAAACACGTGCAACACATAGCTCACAAAGCCAGTGTGCCGAACAGTCACAGCCCTTAAGGCTAAACAACACACCTGATACACTTGTAATAGGTGACTCTATCGTCAAGCACACTGACGTCCCGCTCACCAGGCTGATCAAGGAGAAGGTCACGGTCAGCTGCCTGTTGGGTGCTAGGATCCGCCACATAACACAAGCACTCAGGTCTCTCCAAGGCAAGTATAAATATGACTCAGTCATTGTCCATGCTGGTGTGAATGACCTGAGACATACCTCCCTGGACTACATGAAAAGAGACATAGAGGAGGTCTCTGAGCATGTAGCCCAGGCCGGTATGACCCTGACCTTGAGTAGCATCTTACCCTCACCAAGAATGATGCCACAATATGAAGACAAGATGATCAATTTCAACAATTGGCGTAAGTATTGGTGTCATTCAAAGGGGACCCAATGCCTGTCAGCCTGGGATGACATGCTCGACTAGCCACGATGCTTCGCTAGGGACGGCTTGCACCTGTCATCCCTGGGCTTTCGGATATTGGCAATGGCTCTTGCTACCCCCATAGTACCTTTTTTAGGCAAGGCTCAAAAGACAAACCCAACTCCATAGGTATCACAAGGGATAAGAAACTAAGAGTAATGCTACTCAATGCCAGAAGTCTAAACCTCAAGATGCATGCACTCAAAACTCTCCTTAGCATGGAGAACATCGATATCTGTGCAGTAACAGAAACCTGCTTCAAGGCTCCCAAGAGCACCCCAGCACTACCAGGTTATACCTCATACCATGCTTTTCGGCCCCAAAACTTGGACTGAACCACAAAAGGAGGTGGAGTATCAATATTCGTCAAAGATACCCATACCTCCAGGTTGGTGGCACAGCATGAAGCATCAGAGACTATCCATGTGAAACTAACAGTGGGTAAAACTGCCTTCCAGTTTATAGCCTGCTACAGACCACCCTCCTAAACCCAAGAACCCCACTTGGCCTTCCTGAGAACACTGGAAAATATGAAGGTCTCTCCAAACACCATTATATTGGGCGACTTCAACTACCCAAACATAGACTGGGAGCATTACTCTAGCTCCAACACCCTAGCCCGAAGGTTCCTAGAATTTATAAACTCAAATGCTATGGAACAACTTGTTACTACTCCCACAAGAGGGGAAAACATACTGGACCTGATCATCACCAACATGGGGACTCTATGCTCCAGACCAGAAGTGTATCCCTCACTGGTAAGATCAGACCATAAACTAATCTTACTGGATATTCACATCCCGGCTCCAACCCCTGCCCTGAAAACCACAGTGAAAAACTTCTCTAAAGCAAATTTCACACTCCTCAAAACTGAGGTGGAGTCCTTCAAAGCACCCGGGTCTGTCCAAAATATGGCCCAGACCGCAGAATCCTTTATAAATGCATTCTATGGACACCTTCAGGAATGCATGGATCATGCAATCCCAAATAAAACCAAGACCCAATCCTCCAAAGGCAGACGTCCTGTCTGGTGGACCCCAGCCATAAACAAACTATACAATAGAAGGAGGAAGCTACTACATAATAGAGCAAAATCCCAAAAAGGGAAGGCATCTCTGATCAGTATTAGCAAAAAACTATGGGCACTCATAAAATCGTCTAAGGCCAGCTTCGAGAGAAAAATTGCATGGGACACTAAGGATAATCACAAGGCTTTCTTTAGTTATGTTAGGAACCTGGGTGGGAATTCCCAGATATACTCAGAATTAGTTCAAAATGACATAAAATACACCGAACCCACAGACATTGCCAACATCCTAGCTGACAGGTTCAGCACAAACTTCTCCCCCCCTCCCAACCAAAAGGGCAAATATCTATCCCAGCAGAGTGCTGCCCCCCTGACATCTCAGATGCTCAGGTAAGAGCTGCCCTCTCCAAAGCAAAAAACACAGCATCAATGGGACCAGACGGTGTCCTGGGCTGCATCCTACATGAACTCCAAGAAGAGCTAAACCCAAACATAAAACTACAGGATATGTACCCAAAGAGTGGTGTACAGCAACAGTGGTCCCTCTCCACAAAGGTGGTTCCTCTACAGATCCTGGAAACTATCGCCCCATAAGCCTGACTAGCTTGGTTTGCAAAGCTATGGAAAGGATCATCATGGACCTCATAAATAAAGATATTGGGGAACTACAGACACTGGATCCTACCCAGTTCGACTTTGTTAAGTGCAGATCCTGCCTCTTAAACCTGGTTGATTTCTTTGAAACAGTCACTAAGGCCATTGACGAGGGGAAGGTGGTCCACACAGCCTACCTGGACCTCGCAAAAGCCTTCGATACAATACCCCACTCGGGCATTATAGATAAGCTCACCAGCTTAAATATAAACCCCTATGTCACTAGATGGGTTGCAAACTGGCTCAAGGACAGAACCCACATGGTTAGAATTGCTGGAGCCATGTCAGACTCCAAACCAGTTACAAGTGGCATCCCACAAGGCTCAGTCCTGGGACCTCTCTTGTTCGGTATATATTTCTAGGAGGCACAGGCCAACACGGAAGGACTGTGGCTGACCAAGTTCGCAGATGACTGCAAACTGGGTGTCATAATCGACTCTCCAGCTGACACAAGAATCCTCCAAAAGGGCCTCATAGAAACAGACAACTGGTGCCAGAGCCATGGCCTCAAGCTAAACGCCAAAAAGTGTATAGTCATCCCCTTTGGCAAAATCAAAGTGCCCACAAATTACCACATAGGTGGTAATCCATTAAGTACAGAAGAAGTAATTAGGGACCTGGGGACCCAAGTTGATAGCAATCTCTCATTTGACAACTATGTGGCCGAAATGGTTAGAAAAACATTTTATGTAGCCCACCTAATCATGAAGGGATTCACATCTAGATCAGGGGAGGTCATCGTGCCTCTTTACTCATCCCTCATCAGGCCCATAATTGAGTACAATGCCCCTTTTGGGATGTACCTTACCAAACACCTGCAGCAATTGGAAAGACCCCAAAAGTACCTCACCAAGAGGATCAAAGGGCTCGAACAGATGCCATATGCTGCCCGGTTAAAGAAACTCCAGCTCTACTCAGTGGCATACCACCTGCTCAGAGGCGATCTGTGCCTGCCGTATAAAGCCATGTCCAACCCAGAATTAATGGACATGCTGCACCTCAGAAAATGCAAATCCCATTGAGCTACATGCTCAAGAGACTTGAACCTCAGCACTGAAATAAATAGGATATGCTGGAGGGACAAATTCATAACCCAGAGGCTCCCTTTACTCTGGAATAAATTCCCAGTCCAGGTTAGGCAGAGTCCCTCATTGACTCTCTTCAAGAGGAATCTTGATGAGTGGATGGGAGATCGTAGGTTTACCCCGGGTATCACTTCTGTGTCACTGTTAGACAGAGGCACAGTATACTAACCTCGAAAAAGGGTATAGCAAAATTAATTTAATATGGGTGGCGAAAGCCAAACACACTCTGGCTAGGCTTATAAATGCCCTAGGGCAGATAGCCTAGTATGAGCCTATGAATCTATGAACCTAAAACTTGTTTCTCTTTTGCTCATATTTAAGCTTTGAATTTGCAAAGTGCTCCTTTCGAGCAGCAGCTGTTAGCAGTGCCCTTATAGACAGAAAAGCCTAGAAGCACAGCTTTTCCCTAGACAGGTGTCAGTAAAACCCTTCAAAGCTATTCTGCTGCTCTAGGAGCAACTCAGTTGTCTTATTGATCAACCTTAGCCTACACTAAGTATGTCCCTCTTGTAATCTCAGTGCTACCAGCACAGTCCTGTCAAATTAATCCATTACCTTCCCTAACACAACATACACTAAGAGCCTGCTATCATGGAAGGGCAGTTTCCCATCATCTCTCTGACCAGCCTGATAGACATGGGCATCCTGAGGCCATGTAGCAATTCTCTGTTGTAAACTGACAACCACTTACTCCTGAAACAGACAAATACTTTATGTGAGAGATGTAGTTACACTATGAAATTGAAATCAAGACTCTCACATAAGGGTAAATCAAATGCCAAACAGGTTGTCAGTACATACACACTTCCCACACTAAACAAGGACATGATACATAAGCCCACATATGCAGAAGTAGTCATTACTAACTTTCAAAATATCACAGGCATCCCAAACTGAAACCACTTTCACAGATAGTGCAAAAAACAACCACAACACATAATAACACACACACCAGTATCTTAACAAATATGCCTATAAAGATGAACAGCACAAAATCTAATGTATTGGTTGTAGGTGACTTCTTTGTAAGACACACAGATGTTCCCCTCACCAGTCTGGATAAGGAGCAGGTTATGCTTAGCAACTGGTCTGGTGCCAGGATCTGTCAAGTCACTCAACCACAAGTACTGCTATGACTCTACCATAGTCCATGTGGGAGTGAATGACTTGAGATCTACCTCACTGGACTATATGAAGAGAGGCATGGCTGAGCTCTCAGATTTTGTGTTACAGGCAGCTATAAGCTTAGCCTTAAGCCGCATTCTACTTTCTCCAAGGATGATGCCACATTACAAACAAAACATGATTGACTTCAACATTTGGCTTAGCTTCTGGTGTCAGTTAAAAGGGATCTAATATCTGTCAGCCCGGTAAGACATGGTTGAGAGGCCACGCTGCGTTGCCAAAGTTGGTTTGCACCTGTCTCCTCTAGGTTTTGCATACTGGCAAAGGGAATAGCCACACCTAGTGTGCCTTTTTTAGGTAGTGTAAAAATAACCAACCTCCCAACATAACAAGATCCTCTTTAGATAAACTCAACATACTGGTGGTGCTTAATGCTAAGAGTCTAAACAAAAAGCTGCATTCCCTGGATACACATCTCACTTTGGAAGATGCTGGTGACTGTGCAGTCACTGAGGCATGGTTCAAAGGAGGGAAAAGCACTCCAGCTGTTCAGGGCTACAATACCTTCCATACATCCAGACCAAAACCTCATCATGAAAGAACCAAAGGAAGAGGTGTATCCTACTTCATGAAGGATGAGTACTCCTTGAGACTGGTCAAACAGTATGACTCTTTACTCTAGGTCCAATTAATTATAGGCAAATCCCCCTTCCACATCACAGCCAGCTATAGGTCCCCCACCATGAAACAGGAAAAGCATACCACATACCTGGATGTACTGGAGTCACTTGCCATACAGTTCAACACCTTACCCATGGGTGATTTTAATTATTCTACCATCAATTGGGAAACACATTTGACCAGAAACATACTGGCTCAGAGTTTCTTGGACTTTATAAATGCAAATGCTCTGGAGCTGCTAGTCAGTACACCCACAGGAGGCTCAAATGTCTTGGACATAGTACTCACTAATATGGGAGAACATGAGAACATTGCCCCCCCCCCCGTGTTGTCCTCCCTGGTAAAATTGGACCTTAAATCATTCTCGCTTGATGTAATTTTAAGACCAGATTCCCCATCAAGCTCAAAAATGCTTAAGAATTTTTTAAAGGCAAATTACCTCCTACTAAGTGATGCTATAAGATGTTTCAAAGCCCACTCAAGCACATATAACACAGACTTCTATGCAGAGGTATACAACAATGCCCTGTATAACCACTTAAGCTATTGTATAGAATCTGCTAAACCTGACCAGATTAAAACCATGTTTTGCCGAATAAACAAGCCAGCCTGGTGGACCCCTAGTATAAACAAGCTATACAACAAAATAAAGAAACTAATGTCCCAGAATAAGAGAGAACTAGCTCAGCAGAGGAAGAAATCACTCTTTAGCTTAAACAAACAATCTTATTCCTAGTTTTAGAACAGGCAGATTTATCTTACGGAGATGTGGGCACTTTAATACTGAGTTAAAAGTGCAGTTATTCCTCAATGCAGAGGCTTTCCCAGGGCTAAATGAAGCTCTGAATAGTAAGTGTGCTTTGCTGTGGTTGAAGTAACCCCCCACCACCACTACCTATTTTTTCAAAGACTTTACAGGTTCACTAAAACAATTTACTGGTTGTAACATTTTATTCCCTATTGAATTGCCTTAGCTCAAAGGTGAGTTTATCATTTACAGCTGATTTAAAGTTTTTTTCACATTTTATTGACTACTTACTTTGCACCAGCAAGAATATTTAAGGTACTGCATACCAGTTGCATACTCATTTCTAAAAATGTTTTTCTGAAGAAGTTCTTGTCACCATTAAAGAACAAAAGTGCTCAACACTGACTGTGTTATTTTCCTTCTTGCATGGTTGTAGAAGTTTTTTCTGTATTCAAGTTTTTCATCTTCTAAACCAGACCAGTTCTTTTACTTTGTTTAATTAGAGACCTTGTCAAGTTTTCCAAAGCTAATTATGGAGCAAAATTAGTCTCCCTAGGTAAGGATAATCACAAGACATTCTTTAACTACATCTGAAATCTTAAAAGGCATTCCCAGCTATCCATTGAGCTTGTTGTGGATAGCACCATCCATACTCAACTGGATGTAATAGCCAACCTGCTAGCTGACAGATTTGGAACAAACTTCACTGCCTTGTCCCCTCCAGTCATCCCACAAAGTATACCTGCCACCATATCTCAGCCTATTATCTCAAGAGAGCAGGTCATCTCTGAACTCTCCAAGGCCAAAAAACAGCATAAGTGAAACCTGACAACATCCCAGGTTGTCTTTTAAACAACTTAAACCATGATCTAGCAGACCCACTTGGACCCTGTTAAACCACAGCCTGCAAACTGGCTGAGTTCCAGCAGAATAAATGGCAGCAACAGGAATTTCTCTGCACAAAGTTGAACCATCAACTGTCCCTGGGGGAATTATAGACCCATAAACTGGATTAACCTCATCTGCAAGGCCATGGAAAGAATCATCATGGAACTTATTAACAAGGACATAGGTAATCTCCAAACTCTGGATCCCACCCAGTCTGGATTCCTTAAAGTTAGGTCATGCCTGTTAAACATGGTTGACTTCTTTGAGAAAGTCACCAAGGCCCTGAATGAGGGAATGACAGTGCATACCACCTACCTTGACTAAGACAAGGCATGTGACACAATCTTCCACTCAGGTATTATAGAGAAACTCTCCTGATTGGGAATTAACCCCTACATTACCAGATGGATAGCCAACTGACTCACTGAAAAGGCACATGCTGTCAAAGTGGGTGACTTCACCTCTAGCAAAAGCCAAGTCACCAGTAGCATACCACAGGGTTCTGTGCTTGCCCCCTTACTGTTTGGAATTTATTTTTCAGAAGTCCAGGCAAATGTGGATGCCCTGTGGCTGACCAAGTTTGCTGATGATTGAAAATTGGGAGTAATCGCTGAGTCCCCCAATGATGTTAATTTACTGCAGACAGAGTTAACACATAGAAATGATTGGTGCCAAAGCGATAGATTAAAGCTAAAGGCAAAATGTGCATTATTATTCCCTTTGGAAAAGCCAACATCCCTGCTAATTGCATTATAGATAGCACCCCCCCCCAAATGTAGACTCAGTGGTATGTGATCTGGGTACTCAGGTTGATAGCACTCTAAACTTTGACCACCACATCTCCACAGTATTAAGAAAATCCTTCTATGTGGCACATCTTATAAGTAAAGGCATGACATCTAGGTCTATGGATGTTATAGTTCCATTATACTTGTCACTCATCAGACCGATAATTGACTACAATGGTCCCTTTTGCATGTACCTCACCAGACACCTACAACAATCAATTGGAGAGACCGCAGTGGTTTCACATGAAGAAATTACAGGGTACACAAAAGAAGTCTTATGCAGAAAAATCTGTATGTTACCAGATGGGTAGCTAATTGGCTCACTGATAGAACCCACCTAGTCAAAATAGGGGAAGCCACCTCAAGCAGCATACCCATAACGAGTGGCATACCCCAGGGTTTGGTGTTGGGGCCTCTTTTATTTGGGATATACTTTTCTACGGTGCAGACCAAACTAGTGGGCTATGGCTGACCAAGTTTGCAGATGACTGCAAGCTGGACACTGTCATCAATTCCCTTAGGGATGTGAACATCCTCCAAGAGGGTCTCACCCAAACAAATGACTGGTGCCAGAAACATGGTCTCAAGCTGAATCCCAAAAATGTGTCATCATCCCCTTTAGGGAGAGTGATGTCCTCAAAAATTATCACATTAATAAAAACATCCTAAGGATGCAATCAGTCGTGAGGGATTTGTGCCTTCAGGCTGATAGTAACCTGATTTTTGACCACCATATTGCTTCCATTGTATGAAAGCTTTCTGCATGGCCTACCTCATACGTAAGGGTATCACATCCAGGGATAAGGAGGTCATAACATCCCTGTATTCTTCCCTTATAAGGCCCATTATTGAGTACAATGCCCCATTCAGCATGTACCTCGCAAAGCACATGCAGCAGCTGGAGAGACCACGGTGGTTCCTCACCAGGAGAATCCAGGGCTTCAAAAATTTATCATACACAGATAGGCTAAAAGCCCTATCCATCTACTCAGTTTCATACAGACCCCTCAGAGGTGACCTCTGGCATACAAGGTGATCTCGGACCCCACCTTTATGAGAATGCTGCATAGACGCAAGTCAAACCCCACTCGAGTAACCCACACGTGCTGCCTCAACCTAGTCTATGACATCAATAGAACTTGTTGGTGGGACAGACTTATGTCACAGAGACTCCTCCATCTGTGGAATAAACTCCCCCTCCACATCAAGCAGAGTACCTCTATATCCCTTTTTAAGCTCAAACAGGATAACTGGATGGGAAACAGAAAATACATCCCTGGGATTCCACCCGTGTTCCTGCTGGATGGGGGCATCAGGTGCTGATTTGGATAAACATGGGTTAAACTCTTGGCTAGGTTTACAAGGGCCTCAGGGCCAATAGCCTATTAACTTCCTGTGATACTATGATTCTATGATGATCCTAAGACTGAAAGCCTGGCTTACAGGGCAGTGTCTGAACCAGTTCTGGTGAAAATGCTGCACATTCTTAAATCAAAATGCATAAGAGTAATTCACTCGCTGGATCTTAACCTAGCCTCTGACATGAAGAGGTCATGCTAGAGAGATAGATACATCTCTCAGAGACTGACACTTCTCTGGAACAACATCCAGTCAACATGAAACAGAGCCCCTCCCTGACCCTCATAAAATGCAACCTAGATCAATGGATGGGTGATTGCTGATTCACTCCTGGGGTGATGTCCATGTTCCTCCTGGACAGAGAAACTTGGTATTAATACTACAGAGCCTAACCTCTGTGAGCTGCACTCACCTAACCACCACCAATTGGGGCAACTCAAGTTTAATATGGCTAGGCTTGTAATGGGCCTAGGGCCGTCAGGCTAGTAACCTTCTATGAACCTAAGTATCAGTACATGAACTACTTGTATTTTCATACTACAAAATGGAAAACTCTCCTTGTCAGCATATTATTCTTTACTATATCACATATTGTCATGCCTGAACTGGACTGCAGGCCAGGGTGAGAAATGAAACACAAGGAAAGGGAAAACATGGTGGAAGATGGGATGTAAAGTTGTCTCTCTTTCATGCTGCCCAGGGCATCACCAAACCATAGGTCAGTCCCTCCACAACTGCTTCCCTGCTGGTTATTCAAACGAGCTCATCTATCCATTTAGCAAATGTTAAATAAGCGGCTGCCGTTCTACTTGTGTTATAAGAGTACTAATGAAGAGGGGGGGTGCTGAGATGTTAACAACTGACTGTTGAGTGGAGAAGGTAGAAACAGGAGGGTTTCTTATTAGTCTATGTACTACTCTTGACAACATAAGGTATGATTGCCAGTGACAGGTGATATAGGTCTTCTAAGGAGGTTAGGATGGAGTGTTTCACATTGCTGACTAATATTTGTCTTCCTTTTTTGTGGTGGGTGTAAGCACTTTTCAAACTGCTTCTTATGTGATACAGGGTTTTGGAGTGGTAAGGTTCTGAAGTTAACAGTCTATCTGTCTCTTGCTTGGTAGTTTGGGGGTGGAATGTTTTTTCAAAATGTGTATCCCTAGTTGTGACTGTAAGGGAGTGGATTGCCTTTTGACATTCGTCTCCACATTGATGCATGTCGGGGTGACCATGCATTTCAGAATGTTTTTAGCCTGTTGTGATATTATTTGGGGGGAATTTGCTTTTATAAATGTTTCCTTCTTTGCTTTTTTGGGGGGAGGTGTCAAAATTAAATGTGCAATTGTGCTTACAGCATACATCTCAACTTTCCATGATGTCACAGAATGTCCCTGATTATGCCTCATATTTTTGCCCTGTCCCTCATAAAATATTTCAGTTAAGGTTACAGTCAGTCAATAAGGCCTGACATCAGAGTTCATGCTTTAATTGTTCAAAAATACATGTTGATGCAACACCTGTTGTTCTACTAACTCTTTAAATGAATTATAGTACTATATAAATGTTGTCCATGATTCTGATATTTTGGTCCCCCCAATAATTTTAGCTTTGTCGAGAATTCTTAAGAAAATAAATTGAGAGGTACACTTTTCAGTTGTTGCTTCCTAGGGGGAAGTTGCTTTACAAAACGTGCATCTGTGCTTTTGTCGGGGGGGGGGTGGGGGCTTATAGTAATTATGTTGAATGTGGTCTACTACATCTGCAGCAGAGCAGCAGAGTTTTCTGGGCCTGGTCTGGGGAGGCTGGACTTACATCTGTGTGTGTGTGTGTGTGTGTGTGTGTGTGTGTGTGTGTGTGTGTGTGTGTGTATGTTCATGAAAGGGTTAGTAACATTCTCAGGGATGACTTGCATTAGGCCTCAACCTTATGTTGTGATGTACACCTGCAAAGGCCAGGAACCTCAGATCATTGGACTATGGTCATACTGCTAGCATACCTGTTTTGTAAGTGACAGCATTTGGCATTGGCATACTGGCTTATATCAAAAGTTATATGGCTATACATGTACTATATGTAGAAATTCATCACTAAAGGAATCAGAAAGGGTAGAGGGGACCACAAATGTAGCCATCTACATGTATGCTGGAGGGTATACATGTGATTTTGTGAAACCATGACACATTAAGATGCAGAGATCAAGTGAAACAGCAATGGCAGGTTTCACAGGTAAATATTATGCTATGTGATATGTTAGTGGCACATGTGCATTCAACTATTGACTACTGCCAGACAGCTAACACTTTAGCAGTTGATCAGTGCCTCCTTGTGTTAGGTGTTGCACAGTCTGTGGTGCCTGTGGATTGCATAGTGGGGTATAGTAATGTGCAGATCAAGGATGGCTGCTTATGAGAGAAAGAAAGTGAAGATGTTCTCACAGGCAGAGAATGAGATCCTACTGCAGGACTTCTGTGAACTTGGTTAGCGGATCTTCCTTGCAGACAAGAGGAACTAGGCCTTCTATAAACATGTCTGGCTGTTTTAACCTGAGTGTCTGTGATTTCAGGGACTCTGCATTCTTCTGGTATGGTTATGGGCCCATTTGGGGGTGGGGGGGGGTGATATATGCTCTGAACCTATCTGCCAGGATGTTGGCAGACAGGTTCATTCCCAGGTTTCCATTCCCACTTGACAGCTATATGCTTCTGCTAGACGAAGAAGGGAAGTTATCTTAGATTTATTCAGGACATGTTTCAAAACTTTCACTATGTTTGGGTCTTGTAAGTCAGCAGATATGTATGCATTTCCATGATTGAAGATCTATACATGTAATCAATTTCAAGGAGTCCCACACCTCCTTCAGAATGGGGAATATATAATCTTGGTATGCACTGATTTTTATAAATTATTTGATAAGCATAAAGCATCCTTCATCTTTTCCTGCCTAATCTATCCAACAACTTTTGGGGCCAGTCAATCACTCCAAAACTGTAAGTTAGGACAGGAAGAGCAAACTGGTTTATAGCTTGAATTTTGTTCCTAGATGTCAACACTGTTTTCAGAATTAATTTAAGTCTTCTAAAATATTCCTTAAGTTTTATTCGCATTTGTTCCTGTTTTATTGTTGATCCTGCATCAGTTCTCAAATATGTTTACACTCCCTCTTGCTCAAGTTCTTTTATATCACATTCTTGCCCCAAACTGATGTTTTCTTGGTGCTGCAGTTTTCCTGCTTTAAAGGTTGCATATTTATCAAGACCAAATGACAATCTTATATCATCTGAAAAAGTTTTGACTACTGGAAGCTGTGCTTTCAGTTCCTCATCTGATGAGCTATACAGTTTTAAATCATTGACAAAGAGAAGAAGAAAAGTCTTTGTTGTTTTCTGGGAGCCAAACTATAGCCATGACCTGATCTGTTAAGCAGACAGCTTAATGGGTTTAGGGCAAGGCAAAAGAGCAACAGTGACAGAGAGTCACCCTGGAATATCCCCCTTTGGATTTTTATCCCTGGAATAATAATATGCCCTTTATCATGGTTTAGCTGCAAAGTGGTTTGCGATTGTTTCATGGTTGCTATAATGTAGTTTATCAATGTTGGGTGCATCTTATACATTTTTAAGCACTCTTTTAAACATGAATGCGGGATACTGTCAAATACTTTTTTGTAGTCAATCCATGCCATACTTTGATTCTTCTCCTTCTTACAGTTCCCCACTATGACTTTATTTAACAACAAATGATCCTTTGTTCCATATGACTTTCTTTTACTGCCCTTTTGTTCTATTGCCATAATAGAGTTTTCCTCTATATGACTATAAACTCTGTCGGCATCAGTTTCCATTGTATAGTTTATACATCGTCAGAAGGCAAGTTATTGGTCTATAATTTTTAGGGTAGCTTGCAAGTTCATTCTTAAGTAGGAGCATTGTTTTTCCTGTTGTAAGCCAGGTTGGTGTCTGTTCGGGGTGTGCATATAAATAGCTCTTACTCATGGCTACTTTTAACCAGGAATTAGGTACTGGATCTAGGCCTGGGATTTTGCATTTAGAGGCTTTTCTTAACTTTGTTTTAATCTCTCTGGCTGTTACTTCATCCCATTGCATATTCTGCACCTCTGAACTTCTTATTCTTTATTTAACTTCTTCTATCCATTTATCATCTTTGTTATGTTCCACAGGATCTTCATAAATATTTCTCCAAAATGTATTTATTTCTTCTTTACTTTTTTTGGTGGCCTTTCAATTCCTTTTACCTTGTTTCCCAATTCTCTATACATTTTTTGGAGTCAACAATAATTGTTTATTTTGTACTTTTCCTTTTTATTTATCTGTGTATCTTTTAAGTTTTATTTTTAGTTTATTATTCGCAACAGTGCATGATAAACCCTGATCCATTATAATACTGTGCATTACTTTTATCACGTCTATCTTTCTGTGCATTTTTGTTGATCCGTTCCTTCTTCTATACTCTTCGAACAGTGACACTTCTTGTCTTAATTGCTTTATAGTTTTCTCTATTTGATACGTATAGGTTCATAGGTTAGTACTAAGCTAACTGCCCTTGCGAGACATTTTAAGCCTAGCCAATTATCCCTTGTCAGACTCAAACCCTGCACCTTGTGCTTGCAAGGCAAACACCTTAACCATTAGGCCACCCTCCCAACCAAAAAACAGGCTTCACTTTGTGAAGGTTTTCACCAAGACTTGAGGATTCATAGGTTTAGAGATTAGAGATAGGCTAATTGCCTTTGTAAGCTATTTTAAGCTTAGCCAATTATCTCTTGTGAGACTCAAACCCTGCACCTTGTGTTTATAAGGCCATCCTTCCAACCTACCATAAAGGTATTTGATTTCTCCCCTTCCTTTCCCGTGCTACCCTGTGTTCTTGTGGTAGAATTTTATTTATTATTAATTTAGCTGCACAGTAATATATCCTGTTTACTTCTGTTATATCGCATGGATCTCTATGCACAGTCCTAATTACTGAGTTCATTTGTTTTATCAAACTTCTGACCTTTGGGTTTTATTGACCTTCTGCAGTCTATAGCTTTCATTGAACTTAATACGTAAATCTATCTCTATTAAATCAAGCAACACTTCTCTTAGCTCATTTTCTTCTAAATTGAGGGCACATTATTTTTTTTAATTTCTTCAAGTCTTTTGGGTTTATAATACCATGACAAGAATGGACCCCATTCCTAAGTCAAAGTACGATTAAAGTTCATGAAATTAGTATTGTTTCAATCTCTGATGTTTGCCAAAACTGCTCTTCGCAGCACCCACAATGTGCCCAGTAGTGACTCCTTCTGCAATTCGTATGGGGTTACATGTATTGGTAACGTATCTAAATACGATTGTACATTCTTTTTTATAAGACCTGTTGCTCCTACTACTATTGGAACTGTCTGGGTGTTTTCTTCCACATTGAATTTGTTTCTTCCTGCAGAACCTGATATTTTATGACTTTGTGTCTTTCTGTACGCAAGATACTGTAGTCATTGGTTGTGACGATTTCAATGAGCAATGCTATCTTGTCTTCTTTTTATGAACCACTTTATTTGGCTTTATAGCATCTATCTTTTGAAATGTTGGTAATGGGTGATCCCATGTGATGTAAACTTCATCATTTTCTATGATGCTTTATAGCTCATGTTTCCAGTGTTTTTCAGCCACACATTAAGGGCACATTATTTCTGTGTGATGGAAGAGAAGAGCTGTTAGGTGTAACTAGATCTTTTTACAACATGACAGGCGATAACATGCCCCTTCATGGATACTAGCTGTGAGGATGGCCTTGCACATGTAAATTGTTGATAATTCTGCCATCATCCCTAACATCATAATTTGGTTTCTGTCTGATCACCAGGATTATATGGAGTACAGCTACACTAGAGGCTGCAAGTCATTGCGCATGGTTTACACATTTTGATCACGTGCCATATTGTTTGCCCTCATTTGTATTCACTATCATCCACATTATAATAATATTGCTTATTTTTATCTCATTATATGCTCATCCACATGCTGTTGTGACTGTCTTATCTCTGATTTGCCTCTGCCCTGCATATGGTCGCTCATCATGCCCACTCTCCAGAAAATATCCACGGAAGTAGACTAAATTACTGTACTTCATGATTTTTTTTGGTGTTTTTATTACTGTGTTGACAATTTAATTGGATTTTTTAACTTTTTTTACAGTTTATTCAGTTAATCTTACAGGTGTTGTATGAGAACAGTCACCTGGCTGTTTAAAGTGTCTGATTGTCTCACATTCTAGTTCAACTATGTGTATATTTTCTACATGCCATTCTAGTTCATATAAATTATTTTCTGTGTTTTTGCACTTTCTGCACTAAATTGTTTCTTAGATAAATAGCTGATATTGTGTGTTTCTTTGTCCTGGGTTGTGTAGCTAATAGATCCTCCATTTTGTTACACCAAGTTTTCTCCTTAACAAATGTGTTAGATAATAGCTCCATCTAGGTAATAAAAGTTTTTTTTTTGTATGCTGTTACATTCCACTGTTTCTCCAACTTCTTTAATATACTAAAGTACATTTTTTGGTTTGTTTTTCATTCTAAGTATAAACATGATGAGGGCAGTAGTGGTTATTCGGTGGCAGGGAGTAACTTACTGCTGTCTGTGGAGTAGACATTACTGGTTGGAACTCTAGCAGTTTGTTTATTTTTATTTTATTTTTTTTTTACTTCTAGTCAGTTTAAAAAAAATGGGTGATGGTGTTCTGTTCAGCACTGTGCAATGCTGTATTCAACAGTCACCGATGCTTTCACTTTCCAAATCTCTCTTAGGTACTTAGTTAAGTTCTTCTCCCAGTTACAACTGTATAAGCCATAGTTAAGCAGCAATGCATTATTTTAACTATTTGTTGGTACTCATGCCAAATCTTTTTTATCAACACCGTCTAATATGCCTCAACCAGTGCCTTACCTATGAGTTGAAACACTCACTTTCTTTCAGCAGTTGCACAAAGACACATTTCTCCTCATGTGGAGACTACAGTAACCTTCTAGGCTCTACCCCCTCTTTTTTAGATCACATTAAGCATCCAAACCATGGATTTGCACTTTCCATCTGTCTCTGAGCCAGTTTGGTTGAAATGGGCTTTTTAAGAAAATGTAGCAGCTGTCACATGTTCATCGACAACCACCTACTACTTAAATGATCTGATGGAGTGTGTAAGAGATGTAATTAGATAATGCAATTGATGGCACAGCTCTCATATGAATCCTCTACAAAAGCGAATAATGTGTCAGAGCCATACAGCTCTACAGTTCACCAATCATACATAGGTTAGTCCAAACACATGGATCTACATATGGTGAGCCTCTTAAAAGCAACCTACATAAACCACAAAGGCCTCTTATATGTAACCTAAGTACCCCCAGTAATTTACACTGATTCACAAACAACACACGCCATGAACCATGTTATCTGCCAGTCACATTGATTCAGTTCAAAAATCTATAAGATATTCCTTCCACATTCCAATATCCTAGTTATAGGTGACTCGATAGTGAGACACATAGATGCAAAACTAACCAGGAGGTGCAAGGGGAGGGTCACAGTCAGCTGTCTATCAGGTGCCAGGATTCACCACTGCAGACATGTATTCAAGTCTTTGTACTGCAAATATACATTTGACACAATCATTCTGCATGTGGATGTAAATCAATTGAGATGTACCTCCCAGTACTACATGAAGAGGATCATGATAGAGCTCATGTAATATGTGCCTGAGGCAGGTATGAACGTAGCCTTGAGCAGTATTCTAACATCACCAAGAATGATGTTGTTGTATGAACAAATGATAACTGACTTCAATAATTTAATTAGTTTCTGGTGTGACTCAACAGGTACAATATATATCAGCCTGGGAGGATATGGTATACATTCCTAACTGCATTGCCAGGGATGGCTAACATATTTCCTCCTAAAGCTTCTGTATTTTGTCCAAAACCTTATCTACCACCACTGTACCTTTTTAAAACTTCCAGCATAACTAAACAGAATGTGGACACCATTAAGGTATTGTTGATGAATGCTGAGAGCCTAAACAACAAAGTCCATATCCTGCAGGCACTACATAGCCTGGAAGATGGTGATGTATGCATCACTATAGAGACATGGCTCATGACCAGTGAAATCACTCCATCACTTCAGGGCTTCACTGCCATTCACTTGTAAAGGCCCACCTATTAGATAAATGAACTAAAGAGGGAAGTTTCTCTATATTATTATAAAAAATACACCTCCGGACTCATAAAACAAGATAACAACCTAGAACTCCTCCAAATTCAACATACTATGAACAAAATTTTTTATTACATCATAGTAAACTACAGGACCCCCCCTATATGTCCCCCCTTGGCCTACACCTCCTACTTAAACTGTATGGCGTCCCTATATATTAAGCAGAGCACTATTCTTATAGAGACATCAACTATCCCCGGGACACTTATGCATTCTCAAACATGTATCCCCAGAGATTTCTGGATTTCACCAATACAAACTCTCTGTACCAGGTAATTTTCATCCCAACATGGGTGATAAAATCCTGGAACTGGTCCATAACATGGGGCAGCTTTGTTTCCCACCAGTTGGAACCTCTTCTCTGCTCAAATTAGGCCACAAGTCAGTCACATTCACCATAACCTGAAGCCTGAAGCATCATGCATTGCTCCAGTATTCAGAGACTATGCAAAGGCTAAGTTACTAAAACTGGATGATGGCCTGGTTAAATTCAAAGCCCACTTTACCCTGAAGACCCCAATGCTTATGCAGAATCCTTTACTGCTAAATTCTAGGTACATGTCAACAACTGCATAGATGCATATGTGACCCTCAAAAATAAATGTTGCATCTTTCGGCTTTTCCCGATTAGGGGTCGCCACAGCGGAACTCCGGTCCGCTAATGATTGGCAGTAGATTTTTACGTACCGAGTTGCCAGCCCTCACTTACAACCTTCAATGAAGGTACGCCCATTCACGTATGTCTCCACACAGAAGACGCTTTAGCTGAGAATCGAACAGGACAACGTCTTATTGTGAGGCGACAATGCTACCACAGCACCACCACCGCAGTATCTCAAAAAATAATACAATGTTAAATTGTAAAATAAACCCCAGTGGTGGAACCTTAATATAGGCACTCCATAATAAAAGAAAAGAAAGTGCATGCAAAAATAAATCTAACTCTTAAGGAGTCAAAAATGCTCTTGCTAATCTAAACAAAGAACTCCAGATCCTGATCAAATCAATCAAAGCTAGACATGAGGTAAAATAGACACCCAGGAGAAAGATAACCACAAACCCTTTTTAACTAAGTTAGAAAATTCAGAAACAGTTCCCAGCATAGTGCAGAGCTAATAGTAAATGACATCACCTACTCAGGGGTTCATAGGCAAACTACTGGATGACAATTCAACTTTAACTTCACCACCTTCTCCACTCCAAAACTCTCTGATCAAATACCCACATCTACAACCCTCTCAAAACTCCCAAGAATATATTTTCATTGTCTAAGAATAAGAACACTACGTCTATGGGACAGTTTAACATTCCAGGTTGTCTACAAGCTAGCCTGAAATATGACTTGTCAAACCCTCTACAGAGACTATAAAGTATTAGCCTCAAAATATACTTTGTGCCAGATGAAGGGGGGACAACAAAAATCATTCCTTTGCACAAAGATGGAACTTTAATGGAGCTGGGTAATTATAGACTACCATAAGTCTGACTAGTCTCATCCATAATGCTGTGGAAATTATCATTATGGAAAACCTAAATAGGGATACTGGTAACCTACAGACTCTCAACAAAACCCAGTTTGGATTTATCAAGTGCAGGTCCTGCCTAACTTAACTTACTTGATTTCTGTGAAAAAAATCACTAAGGCGATGAATGAATACAAATTAGTGTATACTACATATCTGCAACACACAAAGATGGTTGTTAATATTTTACACTCAGGGGCCCATAGATAAACTCTATTAAGAGTTTGTGGTTGACCCATTTTTCATATCTTGGTGCTGTCTTATACTGCCCCTGAGGACACCAGGAACTGCATCTGTACCTCTAGTCCAGGACCTGTACCAAACAAATAGTTGGTGTCAAAACCATGGATTAAAACATAATGCTGAGAAATGTGTAACTGTATCCTTTGGCAAGCATAACTCCCTTTGTAACTATTATTCATATTGTAAAATACAAGGGCTAATAATTATCATAGGAATGCGAGGCTAGTCTCCTTAAGGTCCTCACAAATCAAGATAGCACTCTACTGGGATGTCCAGATCTCTTGTCTGAACACTTCTCCAGACTGCTTACACTAAAGACTTCACCACTTGAGATTCCAGTATAAAGTAGGAAGTCAAACAGATGTTAGAAAAGGTGAAACAGATAATCAAAGACAGACTCTGAGAAATCACTGTTGGCAGTCAGGTGCTGACAGAACCAAAAGATAAAAAAGTTTCATAGTTTTGGAGACAAATTCCAATGCTTTTAGTGGTTTGCCACTTTCAGGTACCTTCATGCAATTCAAATTTGTTCACTTCCTCATATCATCTAAATCACTAAGCTTGAGTTTATGGCTTTCCATCCTGGTCTTAATATTGTACAATGTGTTTTAATCGAAATGCTAATGGCTTATTTGTAGCTACTCGTCTGATCTGAAGACCACAGGCTGAGACTATAGGGTACTGATTATCTATTTTTAAAAATATGTCCTCCATGACTATAGCTAACATATTTATGATTTTAGCTCTCCCACCACCAGCAAATCCTGGCTTTCTTCAGTATGAGGAGTTCTGCATGAGGAGTGCTACAATGTAAAATGGCATCCCTTCTCAGGTTGAAATATAGGACTAGCTCAAATATAGACCATACTTTGGGTAGTAAGGTAATTTGGTAAAATGTATGAAAATTCTAATATGCAACCAGGTTTCCCAGAAAAAATTGGATTCTAGAGAGCCAAGAGAGAGAACATGAATCTAAATGGTTGTCAAGCTGGATCTCTTCCATCAGAGGCATATCACCATATAACAATAAGGACGTATTCAGGATGCAAGTCACTAGTTATTCCCTGATTGATAGAAGTTATTGGAATGACCGAAGAATGGCAGTGATATGGATGAGCAGCACCTTCCAATGTTATAGTACACTGTCTGTGATTTTATTTTACATATATATATATATATATATATATATATATATATATATCTATATATATATATATATATATATATATATATATATATATATATATATATATATATATACATACACACACACACACACACACACACACACACACACACACACACACACAGCTTTGACATAACCATTCAAAAAATCCTTGATCACAACTGATCATGAAAATAAATAAATAAATGACTTAACACCCACACACATATTTAAACAATCTTTTATGCAGGAATGAAGATATCCTAACCCCCTAACTAACAATCTGTGGTAAAACAGCATTGGGAAAAAGAGAATCAACCCAATAACAGAGCAGTCTCACAAAAGCAGAGATTCTTCTGTGACCTGTTTATCAATGTGAAGAGATACGTTCAAAGGCTGGCAGTTGGCACAGAAGATTAAGATTGTGAGCTGTAGTCTCTGTGGTTATGGGGTTTGATTCCACGAGCCACTATTTTCTTGCTGTGTGATCTTGAGTAAGTCACTTAACAAGATGCTGCTCTTAAGTCACCTCTGAAAAAGCACTATGTGTGTCTAGTACGCCTACCCGGTTAACAAAGAGGTGTTGTCATTAAAGGCAAATTCAATCATTTTAGAGGTAATGAGAACACATTCAGCTCACCATCAGGTACACATAAGGTAAGCTTACACACACACACACACACACACACACACACACACACACACACACACACACACACACACACACACACTATAGGTCATAAAGAAGCTTTGGATATTAAATCTTTTATCTGTAGTGCAGTGCTTCATAACAAAACTTTACTGAAATTCTTCTTTGCTAATATGCTCATTTTAGAAATCTGTTCAAATGAAAGTGTGCCATTAGTTTGTGTGCCATGTTCTGAATATTGCATGAACCTTTGCATATTTAAAATAAGCTTGATTATCAAACTGTGAAACTGCTGTAATTGTCGATCAGAAGTCTGGTATATGATTTATTTTTAACTTTAGGACTGTTGCACTGAGTTAGGTATAATGAGAAACATGGTTTATTTACAGAATTTTAATTTTATTGTAGCTGTAATAATGTGAGGCAGTGCCAGCATAGTTAGCTGGAGTTTTGTAAAGAATTATATGTCATTTGTATATGAAACTGATTTCTACAGGTGCTTGTGCTGAAAATGTATTTGTAAAGCTGTGATAAAAAAAAAAGAAATGTACCAACAGTGGGTCCTGCTGGACAGAAAATAAACACACCTCTATGTCAGACTGCATTGTTACTGTTGAAATGGATATATTGTAATAGAACATACTGAAAGATAAGAGCTTAATCTCAGTTCAGATAACTTTGAAAAATAGTCAGTTAAATGAAATTAAATTACCTGATTTATGCCATAAAGATTGTATCTTACAATTCTGACTGCAGACATAGATTAAATGTATGTGAGAAGTACTCAGCAGTCTGTTTGTGAAACCTGACAAGAAAGACCACTCACCAACTTCATCTTGCCTTGCTCTATTAAGTAAGTAAGAAAAAGTAATTCTTTATATCATTCAAGAAAATACAGTGAAATTAGGTAAGTATTTTTTTCTGTATCTGTGTGAATCTTTCCTTCTGTGTTATATTTAATATTTCCTGTGATTGTTGTTTATTGTGAAGAGGTATTCAGTATTGTCCTGTTTTATTTTTATTATTCATTATTAAATATGTTTAAACTTTTCATTGTTGCTGGTCTTTTAGAGAATAGTTTAACCTTTGAGAGTACTTACATTTATTTAGTGCCACTGTGTCATCACGTACTGAAAGCCTTGTGTTTGGTCAAAATACTAGCATTTGTATAAGTGTTAATTTTGCTAAGAATAATTGGATACCCTGGTAAGAGCTTTAAAGTAGCTGGCTGGTGGCAGTAAAACTACCTTATAGTTTGGGTAAAGGTGGCACAGCAGGTGAATCTGTGCCAGCCTTTTCCAGGTGTGTTTGTGTGTGTGTGTGTGTGTGTGTGTGTGTGTGTGTGTGTGTGTGTGTGTGTGTGTGTGTGTATATGTGTGTGTGAAAATCAAATATCAAACAATGTGTGTGTCAGCTACTTGGAACAGGGATACAGAGCACTAGTTTCTACGGAGAGATAGGTGAAGTCATATTTGGGACCTGGTGGAAGAGGAAATCCAGCAACAGGACTGGGTGTGCTGCCTGTTTGCTGTTAAGGGAAATTGTACTTGGTGCAGAGAGCTGCATCTGAAAATACTGTGTGCATATATTTTTGTTCTAAGTGAACGTTCCCCACCAGTGTCAGTGGTGAGGATCTGAGGCTCTTTGATTACTGTCCCAGAGGAGGTACATCACATATTGGTGATCAGTGGTGCGGATATTAATTGAACTTCTGTAGCCTGTAGGCAGTTGTCACTGAAGGTGTGTGCACTCTCAGCAGCCACATGGTAGACATGCAGAGTTTCATTTTCACAAGTTTTATTTGTTTTTTCTTAGTTTAATTTAGTCAGGAAAGCAGGCACAGATGTCAGCAGAAGATTATGGCAAGCTGAAAACAAACCAGTTAGCTAAGGTGTGTGAAGGCAAAGGAATGGTGCATGACAACCTGACTAAAGAGGAAATTATTTTAGCCTTAGTTGCAGCTGCAGCACAGACCAGCAATCAAGAGGATAACCAGTCTGGTGATGGGGATTTGCAGCCTTTAGAAACAGGACGGTATACCTTTTTTCAGAGGACTTAAAACCCATCTGGAGTTAAAGAGACTTGAACAGGAGGCCAAACATTTGGAATTAGAATCAGCGGAGAAACTGCTACAGGCAAAACATATGGAATCAGCACAGAGACTGCAGTCTTTGGATGCCAAAGAAAATGAGAAACAGTGTCAATGTGAGAGGGAGATGCTGCCTCTTCATCAGGGTCATGGAAGTAATGAGGAAGGGAATAACTGAACCCCAGAAGCAATAAAGGTCAGTAAACACCTTCCAAATTTTATGGAGAGTGATAATTCTGACAGTTTTATTCATAAATTTGAAAGAGTATGTAAACAGTATAATGTTGACCAAGTGCTCTGGGTATGGGTTCAGACCCCCTTACTCCATGGTAAAGCTCTAACTGCTGTTTCTAAATTGTCTGATACTGATTGTTTAAACTAAGTGTATGTGATTATATTGCTGAGTTAAGCACTTATTTTCATAGGTGGGTAAGTGGGTGTCAGGTCACCACTTTTGAAAGGCTGGAAGACCTTTTTGTGAGGGAATAAGCCCTTACCACTTTGCCTGAGGACATGAGAATCTGGTGGCAAACTGGGGGTATAACTCTGAGCTGGGGAGAAAAGGGGATTGAGTGGTAAATTGTCTGGAGACAACAGGGGTACCAAACTATCACCAGAGTTTGTATACTATCTTAGTGGATAGAATGCAGGCCACTGTTAAGAGAGACGCAGCCTCTGATATAATCATTATGAAGTCTGCAGTGGTTAAAGAGGAGGAGTACTTGCTTGGGAAGTCCACTCCAGTTAGAGCTACCTTTGGCCAGGGTTCACCTTGACTGTGAGGGTGGGAAAAGAAGCAAGCAAGCAGGTGTGTTTGTGGATATCCCTGCAGATGTCTTGATAGGGAATGATTTTGATAATGCTGTGCCTTGTATACATGTAGATACATGCAGACAGGCTTGAAGACAGAAATGTAGGTCTGGTAGCCTGGGGGATACCCAGGCAACCCCACACACATGAAGCTGGGACTGGTGATGTGGCTATTTCAGGGATGGAGCTATACCTGTAGCAGTGAGCCTAAAGGTGAGCCACAGCTGCTGGTAGGTAATGATGTTCCCTTGGACAGGGTGACTGCAAGCACTGAGGTGAGTCGTAGTACCCAGGCTGACAGCAAGGCAGCACTGTCAGAAGATACCAGCCTTCCTATGGAAGAGAAACTGGGAAGAGTCACAAAGATAGAGTTGAGACAGACTCAACTTTCAGACTCCATGTTACAAGACTTGAGGGAGGTAAATAGGAAGGTACCTGTTTTTCAAGGAAAAGAGAAGTCTATATACTGGAACAAAGGGTTACTGTACAGAGAGTGGATCCCTGAAGGAGGCTAGAGGGTGAGGTAATACAGCAGTTGATAGTGCCCAAAGCCAACCATCTGATACTGCTAGCCGTAGTCCATGACAATCTTTTTGCAGGTCATATGGGCAAAAAGCATATCAAGAAACGTATTAGGCAGAACTTTTATTGGCCCGGGATTGCAAGCGATGTAACAACATACTGCAGGACCTGTGAGCAGTGCCAAAAAGTAAGCAAGGCAGGAGACAAGGCCAAAGCTCCTTTGATGCCTTTGTCTGTGATTGAGGAGCCATTTCAAATGGTAGCGATGAATATTGTGGGGACTCTGAGGAAGAAGTATATAATGATGGTAGTAGATTAACCATTGACAGGACCCCTATTCAAATCATAGCTAGCTACAGGCCCCCAACTTTGACTAAAGATGCCCACTCCACCTATCTGGATGTCTTCGAATCTATCAAGATTCAACTCTTTACCCTAATCCTGGGTGACTTTAACTATCCAGCCATAGACTGGAAGAACTACTCCTGCCAAAACACAAATGTCCAGATATTCTTTAAATTTGTCAATTCAAATGCCTTGGACCAGCTGGTTGACACCCCCACAAGAGAGGAAACTATCTTGGGCTTAGTATTAACCAACATGAGTAACCACCGCAGCATCCCTACAGTGTCAACACCCTGGTAAGATATGACCACAAAGCAGTCACTTTGTGAAGTTATAATCTCCCCCCACCACCCCCTAGATAGGATCTGACAAAAAAACTTCTAAAAAGCTGATTACAATCTCCTGAGGGAAGGTATAAACAGCTTCATAGCTCCCTCCCCCTCAATAGGAACTGGCACATATGTCCAAACCTATACCAAAGGGATCTATAGTATGTCAACAAAAAGCCATTCCATCGAATGGCTTTTCATCGACCCTTAATAAGCGAAGTCCCATTACAGCAAACGGCCAGATCACAGATTTCTTTCCCTGGGAAATAAATTGCTTGGCCATCCTTGTGAGTTTGCCCTTTTCCCCACTGTAGTGCGATCTCAGAGTTGGTATATTTAGTAAGGGGAGGTGTATGGTTGAAGCCCCCCCCCCACTTTGTAATGTTTAAAGTGATGTATAGTTCATGGTAGGGCTAGCGATTTCTTTCCCATGGAATGAAATTGTTGATTTGGATGTTCACTGTAATGGGACTTCACGTTTTTGGGGTTGATGAAAAGCCGTTTGATGGAACGGCTTTTCGATAAGATAATATAGACCCTACCAAAGTACTATAAGAGCACTTATATACTTGCATGGAATCAGGAACACCTGACAGGAAAAATCTTCCTCCTCAAGGAAGAGTAAACCTGTCTGGTGGACATCTACAATAAATAAACTCTATAATAAAAGGAAAAAACTGCTGTCCAGGACCAAGAAGAAGCAGGTGCCTAATTAGAAGCAATATCTCCTCAGTCTGAATATAAGAGCACTGGAAAAATCTTCCAAAGCAAACTTCAAGTCCAAACTGGCCACATCTACTAAAGACAGTCACAAATCTTTCTTTGCATATATCCACAATCTCAAGGGAAGCACCCAGATCTGCTCAGAACTGGTGGTGAAAAACACTGCATACACAAATGTTGTAGATATAGCCAACCTGCTGGCAGACAGATTCAGTGAAAACTTCACCCCTCTGTCTCCTCCATCAGTAAATCAGGACATCCCCAGCACCTGCCCGCCTCCCCTTATGTCTAGGGAGCAAGTCATCACTGCCTTCTCAAAGGCAAAATATACAGCCTCCATGGGACCAGATAACACCTCAGACTGCATCCTCTATGAACTCAGATAGGAACTTGCAGCACCATTAGACACCCTATTCAACCACACCATGAGTACTGGCATTATCCCAGCTGAGAGGAGGACAGCAACTGTCATCCCTTGGCACAAAGGTGAAGCATCCACTGATCCAAGAAATTATAGACCCATCAGCCAGCCATGGAGCAGATTATCATGCTCTTCATTAACAGGGATATTGGCGACCTCCAAATACTAGATCCCACACAGTTTGGTTTTGCCAAAGGGAGGTCATGCCGTTTAAATTTAGTTGACTTCTTTGAGATAGTCACCCATCCATGGACAAGGGGAAGATGGTACACATCACCTACCTTGACCTGGCTAAAGCCTTCAATACTATTCCCCACTCAGGTATAATAGATGAACTTTCTCAGCAAGGCATCATTCCATAAGTTAGCAGATGGGTAGCAAACTGGTTCACTGATAGGACACACCTAGTCAAAATAGGGGAAGTCACCTCAAGCAATCAACCCATAATGAGTGGTGTACTCCAGGGATCAGTCTTGGGGCCTTTATTGTTTGGAATATACTTTTCTGAGGTGCAAGCCAAAACCAGGGGCCTATGGCCAACCAACTTTGCAGATGACTGAAGACTGGGTGCTGTCATCAGTTCTCCTAGTGATGTGGACATCCTCCAAGTGGGTCTCAACCAAACATATGAATGGTGCCAGAAACATGGCCTGAATCTGAATGCCAAAAAATGCATCTTCATCCCCTTGGTGGAGAGAGATGTCTCCACAAATGATCACATTAATAACAAGGTCCTAAGCACACAATCAGTCACGAGGGACTTAGGTGCCCAGGTTGATAGCAAACTGACTTTTGACCACCATATTGCCTCCATTGTACAGAAAACTTTCTACATGGCCCACCTCATTAGTAAGGGTATCTCACCCAGGGACAACGTGGCCATAACATCCCTGTATTCTTCCCTTATAAGACCTATTATTGAGTAAAATGCCCCTTTCAGCATGTACCTCACAAAGCAAATGCAGCAGCTGGAGAGACCACAGAGGTTCCTCACCAGGAGAATCCAGGGCCTCAAACATCTACCTTACACAGACAGGCTAAAGGCCCTGTCTCTCTACTCAGACTCCTACAGACTCCTCAGAGGTGACCTCTGGCATACAAAGCAATCTCAGACCCCACCTTGATGGGACTGCTGCAAATCTGCAAGTCAAGCTCCACTCAAGTAACCCACACATGCTACCTCAACTTGGTCTGTGACATCAACAGGACTTGTTGGCAGGACAGACTTGTGTCCCAGAGACTCCCTCCTTCTGTGGGATAGACTTCTGTTCCACATCAAGCAGAGTACCTCATTAACCCTATTTAAGTGCAACCTGGATAACTGGATGGGGAAGAGAACCTACACCAGTGGGATTGCACTGTGTCCTTGATAGACAGAGGCATTGGGTGCTGACTTGTTGGAACAAGGGCTAAATTCTTGGCTAGACTTGTAAGGACCTCAGGGCCAATAACCTAGTAACTTCCTATGATCCTATTATGCTACTAGATACCCTGAGCCAGTGGCTCTGTCCTCCATTGAGGCAAAGAAGGTTGCAAATGCTTTGTTAGAGGTTTTCAGTAGGGTAGGTTTCCCAAGAGAAATACTGACTGTCAGAGGTGCCAATTTTATATCAGACCTGCTAGCTTTTCTGTGGAAGTGCTGTGGGGGGAAGCACCTAAAGACCACTCCCTACCACCCCCAGACTAATGGTTTTGTGGACAGGTTAAACTCTGCACTAAAGACCATGCTAGGGGTATTTGCAGACCAGCTTAAGAGAAAGTGGGACAAATATTTGCCCTATCTGCTGTTTGCATACAGAGAGATACCCCAGGAATGCACAGGTTTTTTCAACCTCTGAGTTGCTTTACATGTGTAGCGTGAGGTGGCCTTTAGATTTGATTCATGATGAGTGGGATATTGAGTGTGAATCCCACAAGGAGTTTGTTGTGGCATATGTCCTAAATGTCAGGACAAGGCTTAGGGAGCTCAGGGGCTTGGACCAGGAGAACCTGGCAGGAGCTCAACAGCAGAAAAATGTCTGGTATGACAGGAATGCTCAAGCTTGAGAGTATGGTGTGGGACAGTAGGTTATGCTGCTCATTCCTGTCAGACACAATAGGCTGCAGGCAGTTTGGGAGGGACACTTCAAAGTGGTAAGGAAGGTCAGTGATGATAACTACATGTAAACCTGCTAGGCAGGAGGCAGGGGTACAAACTTTACCATGTTAACATGATGAAGCCTTACCATGATAGGAAGGCTCCGGTTCTGAGTATTTGCAGTGGAAGGCAGGAGGAGTCTGAGGGGGATCTAGTGACTGATCAGACTGACTCAGTAGAAGGGGTAGCAATGTCCCAGCAGCTATCCTCTATCCAACTTTGAGAAATCCGAGCAGTGTTACAGGAGTTTTGGGGCATGTTCACTGGGAAACCTGGGTACACCCACCTAGTTCAGCACCATGTGGATGTAGGACCCCAAAGGCCTATCAGCCAGGCCCCTTACAGGGTGCCTGAGTGAGTCAGACAGACTCTGAGGGAGAAGATACAGGAAATGTTGTAACTGGAGGTAATCCAAGAGTCCAGCAGTCCATGGGCCTCCCCAGTGGTGCTGATCCTAAAGGAAGATGGCAGCACCAAGTTCTGTATGGACTACAGGAAACTAAATAGTCACACGTAGTCAGATGCTTAACCCATGCCTAGGACAGATGAAGCCCTAGACCAGCTGGCTGTGGCTAAGTATCTGACTACTATTGATATGACCAATGCTACTGGCAGGTGCTCTTGACTCCCAACACTAGAGAGAGGTTGACCTTTGTGACTGCCTTTGGATTATATAAGTTCACAAAGATGTCCTTTTGGATGAAAAATGCCCCAGAAACCTTCTATAGGCCTGCAGATTGTATCCTAGCAGGAGCAGGAGATTACGCTCTTGCTTACCTGGATGTTATTGCTATCTACAGCCAGAGAACCTTCAGCATATCAGGGAGGTCCTGGGCAGACTGCAAAGGGCAGTATTGACCATTAAGCCAAGTAAGTGTCAGGTGGGTATGGCAGAGTTCTCCCACCTGGGACATAGAGTGGGCAGTGGTAAGATCAGGCCGGAACCTGCCAAAGTGGAAGCTATTCAGGAGTGGCCTGCCCCTGTTACCAAAAAGCCAGTGAGGTCATTTTTGGGGACAGTGGGGTAATATAGAAAGTTCATTCTCAATTATACTACAATAGCTGCTCCCCTTACAGTCCCGACAAGGAAAAACAGGCCAGATAAGGTAGTGTGGACCCCAGCCATTGTTTAGATACAAAAATAGGCAAGATAAGGTAAGTATAAAGAAGAACAATGAAAATGCCCTTGGTCTTTACCACAGGACATATAAAGAAAACTACCTGCACTTAATATGTACTGTCTAGGAGAAAGACAGAGTGCAGATATGATGCAAACATTTGAGGACCTTTGGGGAATCCACAGAGCTTAACAGGGTACACTATTACAATACAGGAAAAAAATACACAGTACGAGTATAAATAGTGGAAGACTCGAGGAGAATATGATGAAGTCCTTTGTAGGGTGATAGAACAATGGTCTTCTTATGGCAGTGGTAGTATCTAGCATAAAAAAGATTAATATAATCCAAGTTTAAAAATTATTAATGCATGGGCAGGAAATAAGACAGTTTCTACTCTGGGTAGAAGAAGAAAAGCAATAAGCTACTGTTTAGTTTGCATATGTAGCTTTACCAGCAGTAAAGCTATATTTATCTGCTTCTCCTAGAAGTCTGTGCATTTATTATGAGTTGACACCTTCATTCATTGGAAATTAGTCAAAGATTGCTTAGCTTTCATCACTTATATAAAAGATTATTGGCAATGTTTTAAAGAAAGTTCTTCTTTTCTTGGTTATTTTTGTAAAGACTAATCTTGAAGACAGTGATAAGTGAACTTAATACTGAATAATACTTCTTTGTTAAAACTGACCAAAAAAAAAAAAAGATAAAAAATGAACAGAAAATTATCTCATAGTTTACCTGCTTTCTTAAAACTAGGAAAAAAAATCACAGCTTCCTTTCTGGATAGTTCTAGTAGCACTGTTTGCTTGGCACATGAGCTCTTTATTAGCAATGTCTTTCGGCTTTTCCCAGTTAGGGGTCACTACAGCAGATCACCTGCCCTCATATTGATTGGCAGTGGAGTTTTTATGGTATCAAGTTGCCACCCAGTGCCCATCTTTCACTGAAGGTGCACTCACACACACATGCACCTACCTGCATGTCTTTTTAAAACTCCTTCGACCACAAGGAGGACATGCAGAATCCACACAGAAGGTGCTCCAGATGAGAATCAAACCAGAGAACCTCTTGCTGTGAGGCAACAATGCTAGCTGCTGCAAAACCATGGATATTGAACATGAGCTCTTTATTAAATATATAAAATAATCATTCAGATCCTCCAGTTATTCTACTAATACACTGATTTCAGACTCTTAACACCCATCTCATTTCTGGTTTATTAAAGCTAAAATTAAAAAGAAATCCATAAAAGCTTATCTGTTTTCTAAAAATATAAAAATAAATAAAATTATGATATAACAATGGTGTTGCTGTTTGTACTTTAGTATTAAAGAACATATAAACAACATCATGCTTGCATCTTATTGTTATCCATAAACAGAGCCAAACCTTTGCAACTTTTTTCCCTTTTGAGTAATTCAGTTTACTCAAATTAATAAGTTGGGGGACAATATTGGACCTGTTGTTTAACTTTAAGATAGGAGCCTAGAATAAATTAATAAAGAACATGCTCCAAATGAGTGTAGCTTGATCCGATGATGGTATATAAAGGTGTAAGACAACTACCCCACCAAGTATTTCAAGACATGTGCTTAGACTCACTGAGCCAGGAATATTGTGTTAGAATTCTCCATGAGAAGATTATCAGTAGAAGTGGGGTATGGGAAACGTTTGAGATAATGTATCCTGTATTTCTGAGGCAATTGTTGATACACTTCATTTGACATCCTATTCATTAAGACAAACAAAATAAACTACCCATGCTTGTTTGCTTGAAATGGTGAGAAAGAATGGGGCTGTTGTAATCTTTGACTGACCATAACCTTCTGCGCAGGCAAAGACCCACATAGTAATACTAAATGCAAAGTGTCTACATGTGTCTATATGGCAACGGATGATAATCAAGGGATCAAAGGTTCTTTGGTGTTTTATCCTGTGAAGAAATAACCTTTGCCAGAACATGACACTGTACTCTCAATACAAGCACTACAGAAATTAAGGCCTTTTTTAAACACAAAAGCATGCTGTAGAACATGACTGTGAATATTATATTAAGTGTTAATTACATCTGCCTATTAAAACAAAATTGTTTCTTCTGTACAAGGAACAGCATTCCAGAAAATGTACAGTTGTAATCTACCCACTTAACTGGTTACCCAACAAAAATAAATACATACAACATACGTACATACATAAATAAAGCAAATGACAATGTAGATCTGCAACTGGAAAAGGGTATATCTAGACAGCTGTGTTTTAGAAAAGAAGCATTTCAAAGTGAGAACAAAGTAACACTAATAATTTGTCAGTTGCCATTAAAGTCAGAAATTGGTTTTAAAAAAGCACTGAATTGATTTGTATAGTGTACTGTCTTCATTACCTAAGTTATGGCTTACTGTACATTATGTTCAGAGTACTGTATACGGGTGTACATTTAGTATCCAACTTAAGTAAATCTGCTTTCACACTCCTGCCTTACATGTGCAGTAAGCATTATGATTTTAGGCTGCAAACCTTTTCGCATGTATATAATTGTGATGCTGTGTCTCCATGGATTTTGCATTAATTATTACAAGTTTGAAACCGTTTAACATGTCAGACTTTTAATTCAAGTTATAACAGATAGTTCACATATAAGGATAACATAAAATGGTACTGGGGACCCATATTAATGAAAAAAATGGGCATTGATGACAGTGCAATGCAAATATGCAGGTTAATCAGTACTACATAGTATCTATAACGTGCATATATTTAATAATGTCAAATAACTGTACAGACAATAAAACTGCAATCAGAAAAGCAGAAAATGTGTCCTTCATAATCCTCAAATCTTATTAACCTAAAAACTAGGATAAAAACAGTAGACTATAACATGACCATATCAAAAAGGACTGTTTATAGAACAAGCCAAAGTCTAATACACAAAGTGTTTCTTCATGAAAGCAGCTGCATTTCTTCAATACAATGTGCATGCAGGAGAGATAGATAGATAGATAGATAGATAGATAGATAGATAGATAGATAGATAGATAGATAGATAGATATGGATGAAAATCCTTAGTGAGTAACATTTAATATGTCGATGTGTGGGCCAACATCTTATAAAGAGAGGAGATATGAAAATAGTGGGAGAATTAAATAAAATTAAAGGGGCAGCTGACAGCTGTTTTAAGAACATAATTACAGGTGTTGAATGCAATGACAAGTGCTGGTTGTTTGTAAACTATTTGTCCCAGGAAATCAAGTTGGAGATAAAATGAACAAAGTAAGACAGCTGAAACAATCATTACTTAGTAGTACATCCTAAGAACATATGCATTTGTATTATATATGATCATAGCAGCAAAATATCTCGTCATCTTATTTATTTACTTTTTGTGACAGAGACTGGATACCCAAAATTGTTTTGAAGCAATACAAAAAAGTAGCACAGTACCACTGATACCCTCCAGGAATATTGTTCACGCTGACTTACAGACTATTGCAATTAAGCCAGTATTACATTAAGACAGGTTTATGCAAGATGGGACTACAGCTGCAGAATACCAGAATGCCTTTGGCTATAAAATATATATATATACTGACAGGTTGCAGCTATTTTAATTTGTCTCTCATGACAATAAATCAGCTAACTGGAAAAGGCGTAGAAAGGAGGATCCCAGCGCCATCCTATGTTACATGTAAACTGAGCCACTGTGCCCTATAGCTGGGTGTTGCAATGATAGGCTTTCCTGTGGGAATGTTAAGCAGTCTGTGGTTATCTTTTCACCCACGTGCTGCAGAATGTTGTTTTTACTTTCCTCATTGGATTTCCCCTGTTAAAAATCCACTGCCAAAAACAATGTCACAGAAGCTCATTTGTTCTGAATACATTTGACCAGATAGTGATGGAAATCAGCAAAACTGCACACTCTCACAAAATCTTTGATATAAAATAAAACAAGGAACAGATGATGTCTCGATAAGAGGGCACAGCTGTGTTTCAAAATGCAGCAAAATTTAATCTGAGCACCCTTCTCTCCTCTTCCTTTGTTTGAAGCTTATGTGACATTAGATTTATGTTGCTAAACTTTATCATTTTAATATATATAAATGTTTTACATAGTGTTAACCAAGCTGATGCTCCTGTAGTTAAAATAATATGTCTGAATTGGTGTACTTTGTGATTCTTCCCAGAAGCCATGCAGGTCATATCCTTAATGGGCATGTATTCTCATTTTCTTTGCTAAAAACTTAAAAAACAAGCCCCTCCTTTTATCACTCCCCTACCTTATAATGAGATAGCTATTTGCCTAAAATATATTTATGAAAGTGAGAAGAGAGAATGTTAAGTGACTAATTCAGAAAGTATTGACATATACTTTTCTACAGTAGTTTAAGCTTGTTAAATCTTTGTTAAAGTCAAAGTTTGAAATGAAGGACATCACTCTTGTCAATACTTTCAGGGCTTAAATCCATCTCACTTTGGTTTAGCCAATGGCTATCTTCAAAATGAAGAAAACACAGATAAGTTATAGATATTGCTATGACCTAAGGGTTTTTTTTTACAAATTTAATAATACCATCTGGTACGTTCAAGAAGTAAATATTTAATACTATGGTAAATAGGCTGGTATAAGTCAAGGTCAATTTTGGAAATGAACAAATAAACTTAAACAGGTTTGTACAACCAACATTTGAATACAGTAAAATATATTTTAAAAGACTATAAAGTTTAATTATAATCAGTACACCTTCATAAGGTTCAGAAAAAAAAGCCTTAACATTGCTGTTTTGTGAAGAACAATAAAGGTGCATGATGCAGCCTGACAGGAGTTATGTATGCTACAGTAGCAACTTAGCATGGGCTGGCCATGGTACATGCTACATAAGCAGGTCATTCACTCACAAAATTTGCAGACATCTCGCAGAGATGTGGACTGTGCTGACAGTTAATGTGACCTGGTCTCAGTAACCGGTAGGTAACATGCATGTCTGTGACAATACTTGTTCACACACAGATCAAAGCTCCACTAACATACAAGAGAAGCACAACTGAGAGCTCATGCAGGGATTTCATACCAAAGACCATACCATAATTATATCTGGTAAAGAAATGGGTTAATAGGAAAGTCAGAAAGGGAGAAGAGCAAGCAGAGGAACACAAAAAAGGACAACAGTAATAGAAGAGTGTGTAATGAGGCTGATATATATCTATATAGATATCTATAAATATATATATATATATATATATATATATATATATATATGGGTTCCCTTCAGAAGCTCGAAATACTGAAATGTCGAATTTCAGTATTTTGAGCCCAAGAAGCTGAGTAAGTATGCGATTGTGTGTAGGTTAGGGTCAGGGGGCAGGTTAGGTGAGTTAGGGTTAGGGCGTGGGTCAGGTAAGTGTGCGATTGTATGTAGGTTAGGGGGCGGGTTAGGTGAGTTAGGGTTAGGGCGGGGGTGAGGTGAGTGTGCGATAGTGACGGACCTTAGGGTTAGGGTTGTGTTAAGGTAGGTGGATAGCTAGTAGTTTATGTAAAGTTTAGTTTAGGTTTAGGTGTAGGATTTTAAGTGTATGTGTGTGGATTGCTGTTTTTTTTTGTGTGTGTTTGTGTTGTGTGTAGGTTTCTCAGAATAGCGATTTTTTTTCCCTGGGAAAAAATTCGCTATTCTGACTGTTCGATATTTTCAGATTTCGGTGTTTGGGGTTCGATATTATAACATTCGATATTTAAGAACTTTGATGTTATAATATAGACCTGCTTCCCCCCCTGCTTTCATGTAGTACAGTGATTGTGTGTGTTTGTGTGTGTGTGTGTGTGTGTGTGTGTGTGTGTGTGTGTGTGTGTGTGTGTGTGTGTGTGTGTGTGTGTAGTAAAACCGCGAAATTCAAAACTTCCAGTATTCGAGGTTTTGAATTTCACGGTTTTTACTTTTTGTTGTTTTGTGGATTCAACTTCTTCGGCTCGAGATACTGAAATTCGAGATTTCAGCATTTCGAGCTTCTGAAGTGAATCCATATATATATATATATATATATATATATATATATATATATATAGTTACACACACACACACACACACACACACACACACACACACACACACACACACACATTTTCTTTTTCTGGAAAAGGTGGAATTTTTCAAAGAAAGGAAGAGGGTGAAGGCAACATAGGAAAGGTGAGCATAGGAATACGTGCATAAGGATGGCATGAGAGGCAGGCAAGCAGACCTATAACACAGGCAACGACAGATGAGGACTTGCTGATGAAAAGAGGGTGGGGGCACAATGAAAAAACACTGTCAGGTAGAAGACAAATGGTAATGAGGAGGACTGGACAATAAAGTGGAGATGTAAGTGACATGGCCCCCCCCCCCCAAAAAAAAAAAACACTAAGGGAAGATATGGTGGGGTTTAGACCAACTGCCAAGTTGCACAGAGATGAATCTACCAGACGTCAGTCACATCTATGACTGCACTCATAACTGAGCTCAACTATTGGTGGCCAGGTAGTCAAGGCCATACAACGGTGTGACTCTGC
Source organism: Protopterus annectens (assembly GCF_019279795.1). Taxonomy (NCBI): domain Eukaryota; kingdom Metazoa; phylum Chordata; order Ceratodontiformes; family Protopteridae; genus Protopterus; species Protopterus annectens. The sequence goes on along the minus strand of NC_056732.1, from coordinate 989,702,672 downwards.
AAGTAAACAATGATGCAGTTTAGGATACCAATCCAGTTGCCTAGCTGCTGAAACACTACAGCTCTCCCCAGCCCTTCTGACTCCTATGGAGTAACTCTACAGGGTGACCCCAAGTAACACTCCCTGATAATGAGCTATCTTACAAAGGAGAAGCAGCATCAGAGGCCACCAGCGAGACCTTCAAGTCATCTTTCATGGGATGACCTTCATCACCCCATGAAAAGGCTAGGCTGTAGACTGAAGTGGGCCCAGTAGGTGGTGGCAAGACAGGTTAAGGGCATGATAAACAGTGCTACACCACCTCTATGACTGTGAGTGATACTGCAATATTAGGTGAGTAAAATAAAACAACAAAGAATAAACAGTAAAAATGAAGATGATGACAGGGATAAAGAGAAAGAAAGAAAGAAAAAAAAGAAAGAAAGAAAGAAAGAAAAAGCCCTGTTCGGTATTTTGTGTTTTATTTTAATGCTGTCAATTTCCCATCCAATCATCAAGGTTTTACTTGAAAAGGGTTAGGGATGAACTAATCTTTATGTAAATGGGGAGCCTGTTTCATTGTGTGGGGATACTCTGAGAAACATATCAGTCTGTCCAGCATGTTTATTTATTTTGCAGAAAAAGTTCAGATCCTTGGATCTAGTGTTCCCAGTGTTGCATATTTTACAAATGTGCAAGATCTTCATCAGATCTGGGTCTGAGGATGTCTTATATGCTAGGCAAAGATCACCCCTTAGTAACCTGTAGGAGTCAGAGTAAAGAGCAAGGAATTTAAAACAATCTGTGTATTCATACCCTGGATTTTCCTGGTGAGAAACCATTGAGGGCGTTCCAACTGTTTCAGGTGACTGATTAGGTACATGCCAAAGGGTTTAATGTATCTGAGTCTAAAAAGGCTGAGTAGAGCGGTGCTATAACTTCCTTGGACCTAGATGTCATATCCTTCCTTATGCGTTGGGTGACATAAAGTGGCTTTCTTACTATCTTGGCCACATGTTGGTTGAAGGCTAAATTTCTATCAACATATGTTCTCAAATCTCTAACTACTGGATCAGCTCTTAGGATAGTTGTATCAACAGAATAATTAACTTGGGTGGACAACCAAAGGTCACTATAATGCATTCCTTCACACTGGGTTTTAATCCACGGCTCTGGCACCAGTCATTTGTTTGGGTCAGACTATCTTGTAGGATGTTTGTGTCATGAGGGAAATTTATGATATCTCCCACTTTATACTCAACTGTGGACTTGGTGAGCCAGAGGCCTTTGAAATTAGCCTTGACTTTTGAGAAATAGGTGCCAAACAGGAGTGGGCCCAACAGAGAGCCCAGGGATACTCCACTGTTGACTTGTCTCCTGGTGGAGGTGGTCTCACCAATCTTGACTTCTTGGATTTTATTTGTGAGCCAGCTAGCAATCCAATTTGTCATGTAGGGATTTTTGCAAAGTTCTGAGAGTTTGTCAGCAGTACCTGAGTGGGGCATTGTATCAAATGCACTTCTCTTGATTTTATGCCTAGATTCAACCACTCACACATTATATTATGAAAACACCAGTTCTTCCTTTTTCGTTTTTCTGTAAAATGTCTAATCTATACCATGTCCATGGTACAGTCTCACTCTGTCCTCTGCCTATGCTTTTATGAACTTTCTCATTTTCATCTTCTATGCTTAGTATAGCCATTTTTTAGAAATGTGCTTAATCCCAATATAAATTCTGTATAGTTTGCTTTTTGTCCACATAGCTTCATAACAACAGTCTACTGCTTTAATTATTTCTTTTTGCTTACTATTATGCATTTCTCATTCTACACCCACATTTGGATACGTTTGTTACACTTTATTTCTCTACTTAAAAAGGGATTAATCTCTTCCTTTTGACGTTTTAACAACATATTTTGCCTTAATGACATATTTCTTGCATTTGCTTCCTTCAATATTGTTTTGTTATGCCATCACATTCTCATCATTAATTTCTATAATCTCCTCTAATTTTTTCACATTCTTCCTCATAAATTTCTTTTTTACTCATGTCACAGACATTCTACAATAAGATACATAGATTTATTTTTGTACTCCACCTACCACCCTAACAACTTCCCATAAAAATGTCTCGTTACAAGCCTTTCATCTTGTAACACCTATGTTTAACCATTGTCCAATTAGTCTCTTACATACCTTACCTTCTTCAATAATAATGTGTCCGAAAATGGCCATAGTGATAGAAGATCATAAAATCCAGAAAGTAAAGTGAAAATGTTACTTTTTTTCAGTCTCTCTAAGAATACACAAAGCCAATTTCTGTCCTGAGTCTTCTTTTTGTATAATTATGCTCCTATCCTACATTAGATTAAAATTGTGAAAACACACACTACATTCTTTAACTTCTCTCTTTTGTTTTATTTTTCTTTCTCTAGTGTCACAAATAAAGTTTCCAAAAATCATTATATTCATGTTAATGTTCAAATATTTTTTTAAATTCTTAAAAACATGTTTTCAGTACATGATGTAAATTCATAAAGTACCATATATGTCTTACTACTTATCCTTTAATACAAAAGTCTAACATCACTAATCTTCCTGGATGAACAATAGTAACTTTATACATTGCAGTATAAGTTACCGTATACAAAATTATGATTCCAGATCAAAGAACATAAATCATTACCAACGGCGCTTATGATCCCCCTCCTCATACTTGTATTAAACAGTTATTTCTGCTTTGTGTTATTTAAACATGTATCTAATAAGCATTTTATTGTCATATTTTAACTATTTACACTAACTGCCCTCACCAGTTCTCCTCTTTCATTTCTTATACTGTTTACATTAAGGAAAAGGACAGAGGAGGTTATCATTTGATTATTTTTATTATTTTTTTTTTTATTTGTCTTTCGAGACATATTTTCCTTTCTCTGTTACAAGTAGTAACATCTGTCATTCCGTTTGTATTTTGTATCTTTTCAGTCTCTTTAGAATTTTTTTAATTATTTTTCCCTACAACCAGCCATGTATATCATGTTCTCTTTCGTCTACATACACCTCATCCTCCTTCCTTTTCATCTTGACCAGGTACCTACTAATTCTCCAGTTAACTTACCTTCCACATTTTTTTCTAAATTTTTATTTTGACCATTTTCATTAACACAGTCATACCACCAGTGTTCATTAAATTTGCAAAACCTGCAAATATGGCTTACAATTTGTAATTATATTGCGGAGCTGCCCAAATACTACATTACACCACCTTTTCATGCATTCATTAATCAAATAATCTACAGTACAAACACACCCACACACACACCTGCACACACACACACACACACACACACACACACACACACACACACACACACACACACACACACACACAAACAAACACATTTTAGGCTATCTCAAAAGGCTAACATTTATGTCAATTCCATTAAGCATAACTACACATAAAAATACTTCACAATCTTTACATTTTCTTGAAATGTCACACATATTTGACATTGTGCAGTCCAAATTTCCTTTCATCATATAATTTGTCTATAAAATCCTCTAGCTGTAGGTCATCAAACCTTAAATAAAATGTTAGTCTCTTTTTAAATACTGGAGTAAGTGCCTGAAATGGATATTCATTAAAATGACAGTCCTGCTTCTTCCAGTCAGTTGCATAAACACATTTGTCTATTAATTCAAATGTCTAAAAAGTCATATTACAAAATGTCTCCTTTGCAAAATTAATTATGTCTGTGATATAATAAATCCTAATTGCTCAGTTATTATCTACAAAATAATGTACATGTCAATAGCCAAATCTTTTTTGAAGAAATAATTATTGTAGACTTTCTTTCCTGCTTAATATCTGCTCTGTTCTTCTCTCTGTAGCAGCCACCACTGCATGTTGTCTTTACAGGCATTTCCTCTTAAAGTGCCCATGGCTGTGAATACCCTGATGTTTGTGATTTAGCTTCCCACTGCACAACATCTCCCAAATTTTTGGTTCCCTCATCAATCTCATGGAGCAGTTCAGTAGCCTGCAATCACTGAATGGCAACACTGTCCTCTGGTTCATCTTAACTCATCAGTTGATATAAAATAACATTTTCCAAACCTTCTACTGAAAGCAGAGTAACTATAAGCTTCTACCTGTACTTCACAGTTACCTCAGCAACAGGTAAGCTTGCTGCCTCATTCCCATCCATGCTGTCTCCAACATTTTTTGACAGATTGTTCTTGGTCTTCTGTAACTTACATTGCTGCTCAAGATCCTCCTCTTCCAGCGGACTCTTTCCTGTTACCAAACTGGTTCTCAAACAGGAAAAGAGTAGTGGAATTTTTCTGGTGACCTAGCATAATTTCCACTAGTCCATTTAGATATCACTTTGAGTCTCCACTGAAAAGAGGCTACCGCCTTAAAGGATTAACCTGATCAGCCAAAGATAAATTATAGCATGTTTGAATATTCATATATTTCACATTACCTAGGTTCAGTAATGACTTAGTAACAGGAGCTGCAGGATTGGAGTGAGGGAAAAATTATATAGTTTTTGGACTGTTAATGTGGATATTCCCCAGAGATTCATACTGGGACCATTCTTGTACAGTTTATTTATGTCATCCTTTGCATAGCGCAAGAGTATCTGGATCACCAAATACACTGACAAATACAAAGTAGGAATCATTATTAACAATTCTGTGGAGCAAAATGTGCTGCAAACAATTTGGAACAGTCTTTATTGCAATTCAGTTTCTAATTCTGTGTTTATCAGTGCATCTAAATAATTTATATTGAATTTCCATTTTAGCTGGAAAAGTACTAATAAATTCCAAACTTGGACTTTCTGAATATTATGAAAACCTAGAATGTTCATAGAATTTGGTATTTTAGTCCAGTGCGCTCATTCACTACAATCTGTATTCGTCTTACGTTTACTACTTATAACACCTTTGATTTATTGTCTGTTCTTTACATAGAATTTGTTTTGATTTTGCATATATGTATATATATATATATATATATATAGAGAGAGAGAGAGAGAGAGAGATGCAATACAAAATTATAATGAAATCACAGTAAGTACTGCAAATTATATTTAAAATCATAAATATGATTCCTGGATTTCATCTTATGAAAACTGCATTTCAATTTTTTTGAGAACCATAAATCAGTGTCCCTTGATATTATGTATTGTATTTCATACCCAATGTCGTAAATCATCAACTGATGCCAAACCAAAATCCAATAAAAGCTTTGGGTATTGTGGTTAATGCTCAGCTCAAGTTTAATACCCACATAATTGCTGTTATAAAGCACTGTTATGGTATGATAAGGGACATATTCCATTCAATCAAGAGTATGGAAGAAAATGTTGTGATACCTTTATACAAATCCTTAATTAGACCACAGATTGAGCATTGTGGTTAGGCTAGAGAGAATACAGAGATATTCTGTTCATTACATACCTAGCATACATGGGTTACCACGCAGAGAAATGTTAAAAGTCTTAAACCTTTTCTCAGTTAGGTAAAGGTAGTTAAGTGGTGATGTAATATTGATGTACTAATGCTTAAAGAATAAGTTACTTGTATTCACAATTGGTATCCACTTCTTATTCCATGGGAAAGATTCCAGAAATAATAAATGTTTTATTGGCTTATCTGTAGCTAAGCCCCTTATTAAAATCAAGAGTTTTAAACATAGGACAGGATCTTTCTGCAATACACTCATGCCAGTTATAAGACAAGTAACCACACTACACAATTTTTAGGAACAGTCCCATACTTGTATTGAGAATGGGATGTTTGAGGTAGGAGTCCCTGGCATAAACTCCAAGGTAGCATCTCAAGGCTTTGAAACTGCTGTAGTTGTTACATGGGAACACTGAATATATCATGACAATGTGCCTTAAATGTCCAAATTATCAAGCACATTTGTTGACTTTTTAATGGTCCAAGTTTATTATTATTTCTATTCAAACAATAGTAATTTTGCCCCTTTCTAATAAATGTCCAACCATGTTTGATATTCTCAGATATTGCACCAATAACTCAATATATGATGTTGAGCTGTTGAGATTATTGCAGATATATCTGTCTGTATCTATATCTATTTAAATAGATAGATAGATAGATAGATAGATAGATAGATAGATAGATAGAGAGATAGATAGATAGATAGATAGATAGATAGACATAATGTATGTATTTGTGCATTACTTGTATAAAGCTATCCATGTCACATAAAACCAATAACCTTAAAAATGAATAAAAAAGTATTAGTTTATTCTGTTTATCTTGGTTTTAGGATGCATTTTTTTAAATATTGTCAAATGTCTGCATTCGCTCAGGAAACCCACAATGATTCAGATGAATCAATTGTGGAACCTCCAAATGCAGCTTAAGTGTCAGATTAGCAATAAATACATTTATTTTTGTTTATTTATTTTACATTTGTTTACTGGGAAAGTCTGACTGGGCAAGCAGTGCCCATTTTCAGTGGATGCCCAGAGAGAAAAACTCCACATGCTACATCCCAATACAAGAAAAATATTCAGAACAGTCCATACAAAATACATTCAACATAGTCATTAAAAAACATAATCATAATTTACAGAAAGTAAGACACAGGAGGTTACAGTGAGGTAGTTATACACAATCCCGGGGATTCATGAAGCCAGGCGCAAGGACGGCATTAGCCTTGCGCCAACCGTGCAGCGCAGAGATGGCACAGCAGCACCACATGCATATTAACGAAGGAGCGCTGCCATAACGGCCACGTGCATAGGAAATATGCACGAGTGCAGGGGGCGTGTCCAAGCACTGCACGGAGGCGTGAACATGTCGGCTGCATATGTGCAACCTAAAATGCTGACTAGTACAGACTGCCTCTAATAGTAATCACTCCTGTCAGTGTCCATGGATACTGAAATGTATGCAAAGCATACAAGACAGTTTTGCAAACACCAAAATAAAAAGTAAACACAAAGGGACATAGCTGAATATTGAGTCCCCGTCTCTCGAACAAATTATATTTAAAGCCCCATGCCCGTATTCCATTGTAGTGTCGATAGATGGAAGCGAAACGCATCATGTTAGCGCACCACCAATTGCTAAGCCTAGCCCAATGGCTAGGGTTACCACCTGTCCTACATTGTGAGGGACAGTCCCCCTCTAGGCAGTTGTGTCCATACCAAAACCATTATAAATGTCAAATGTCCTGCAATTGTAGGACATAATTATGTCCTATATTTTATGTAATAGTCCCATACAATACTTATTTCCATATATAAAATACCTAAATGTTACAAGAAACAGAATAAGCAAGTAAACGAAACAGAATAAGCAACTACACTGCTACAACAATGAAAGCTTATATTTAGGCATAAAACTAAAGTACTATCCTTTGTATTGACCATGGGTATGTGTTGGCCTGTAAACTCTGATGTGTGTCCCGAAAATGTCCCATCCTGGTCATATGAAAAGGTGACAACCCTACCAATGGTCAGAGCATTCGCCCAATATCTGCCCATTCGCGGTCCAAGTCGTCCTTATCAGGATGGCCCATAGATGAACGAGTATTACCCGGGTCTACCTACCATGTCATGAAAGATAAGTATTTGCATGTACCTATGTGAGTGAAGTACAGCATGTGGATGATCAGAAATGTTAGGGTAGTCCTCACAACCATATTGGTACCAGAGATATATATTGTGCGCAATGTGTTCTGTTGACTGTGCCATGGGCCATCAACTAGAGAAGGGATGGATGGTGTCTGTGGAATATGAGGGTGGGGGGATGACGGGTAATGTAATAATTCACCAAGGGGAGACTGGGTTGGATGCACAATAGGTGAACTGGAGGTGTACGAGGGAGCAGTGGGTGAATCAGGAAGATAACCAAAAAACAAATATTCACATCCGCAATACAATCCCACAAACATATGAACATTAAAAAGTGAAATACACATGTACAGAAACATTACTGGCACATGCCCACATAATGGTCTGGCCTGAACTGAGCCATCCTACCCCAACACATCTGGATACATAATTGAATACCCATCATCCCTTTCACAGCACACCATCCCCCCCCCTTCCTGAACGTCCACCAAAACCACCCATACTCGGGCTGCTAGATAGGCGCAGCAATATCTGCACATAGTGACCCCTACTCATATCTAGTAGGCAGTCTCACCCTAGGCAGTCTCAGGATTGCAAACTATGTATCCCTTGCATGTATAACCCTACCTTATTTTCATAAAGTCAAAGGAATCAAGGTCATCAGTCCCCACAATTTTTGGATATCCCTCATGGGATAAGTATCTGATCTAAACATTAGACTTGGTGTCACAACACGATGTCCAGTCCTGTATACATCTGGACACAAGTTGTATGAGCAGCAGTTGTCCACAAGACTACTCAGCCTCCAGCTGGTCCTGCAGAACCTACGACCCGGGATTAAACACATGACCGTGATGCACATCTCCTCACGTGCATTATAGGGAATATATACCTTACACATTTGCATAGTGGCAGTCGGATATAGGGTGATTAAGGTGCTTTAAAGCAGATGTAAGTAGGGTTACCACCTATCCCACTTTGCGAGGGACAGTCCCTTTTTGGGCAGCTGTGTCCTGACCAAAAATAATACAATGGCAAATGCCCTGTGATTGTAGGAAATACTTATGTCCCATATTTCATGTAACAGTTGCATTAAACAGTTATTTCTGTATGAAAAATACTTAAATTTTACAAGAAACAGAATAAGCAACTAAACTGCTACAAGAATAAGCTTTCATTTGGCAAATAAATAAAGTTCTAACCTTTGTACTGACCGTGGGTATGTGTTGGCCTGTAAAATCTGATGTCTGTCCCGAAAATGCCCCACTTTGGCCATTTGAAAAGGTGGCAAACCTAGACGTAAGTGGGTATGCAAGCATGTATGCACAACGGTAAGTGGCGGTGATTCAACAGTGTGGGAAATGTAAACACTCATGTAGGTGTATATACAGACTGATTTTATATATATATATATATATATATATATATATATATATATATATATATATATATATATATATATATATAAACATATGTTCATAGGTTAGGTACTAGGCTAACTGCTATTGCAAGCCTAGCCAATTATTCCTTGTGAGACTCAAACCCTGCACCTTGTGCTTGTAAGACAAACACCTTAACCATTAGGCCATCCTCCCAACCAATACATCTATATGTAGATATGAAGAATGAACATGGTCACAATATAGCAGTCATAACGGATGTGAAGGGAAACAGCAGCAGAAATCCCCGTAATATTTAGTACTGTTATATATCAGGATGGCCATAGGTGAGCACACCCCCGCATGCCCAACCACAGGTAGGACGCTAAAAGTGGAACAAACGCTCTCTCTGTACTAAGTCTGACTTTCAACTAGATACAGGGCAGTCCCAATCCCCAAATGGACAAACCTAAACCCAGACAACCACATGAACACCCTGACAATCAAATACATGTATGTGCCAGGGCTATAAGCTTTGGAGGTCTGAATGTCCTCGGAGTGAGCCAACATGCGGCACAGGTCCAGAGCAGTAGGGAATAGGGAATGGAACATGTGTAGCAGTGCAGTTTTCCCAACAGGAAAATGGATGCCTGCTGTGTAAGTGAAGTGATGAGATGTGTGTTCGGGTAACTATGAATCGTGGGTATACATATAAATGAAGCAGAACACCAACAGTGCAGTGGTTAGAGCATCCGCCTAATGAAAAGGCATTCACGGTTCAAGTTCGACAATAGCACATATCATTTTCCTTGTGGAATGAATGTTGCTCTGCTGTAAAGCCGACATTTAAACAAGTAAAGGTGAACATGTGTATCATATGGGACTGTTAACCAGATCCTTTCAATCAAAGTGGTACTGTCATAATGAATAAGGCACACGTAAGCACAAATAAGCGGCAGTAAACATATGTAATGCACAGTAAGCATAGGTGAGTGCACCTGCATGGGTGTAAGCAGCCCCCAGCATAGGAAATGTATGTTTGTAAGTACAGATGTAATATATACACACACACACACACACACACACACACACACACACACACACACACACACACACACACACATATATATGTGTGTATAGATATATATCTACATACATGAAATATATATATATATATATATATATATATATATATATATATATATATATATATAAAGAATGGACGTTGTAACAATAAAGCATACACAAGGGATGTGAAGGGAATCAAGAGCAATTTTGGTATTATATAGTGCTTTCAGTGTATGTCATAAAAAGCTGTCCAGGAGTGAGCAGAGCACCGCTACTCACACCACAGGCAGGGTTTTACCAGTGGGAGTAACATCGTTGAATTGCAAGTCTATTTTACACACAGACAGAATGTCCCATGCTGGGACCTCCAAAAATTGGAAAGTGCAAATGGCCGGATTCCATAATCCCAGGAAATGTACATATGTCCAAATATACATGGCGGTAGACCCTGTGAATACATGAGGCAAGACAAAATGTGTGTAGGGCCCCAAAAGCTCTGGAGAGGGCAATGTGTAAAGGTGTGTCATGGTTGCGATAACAAGTGGATAATGGATATTACACGTGTAAATTGAACACGGGTGGGGTGGAGGAACTATGGGTATGCAATTATGGATCCAGGCATGTCAGGGTTGGATGGGCTGGTTTTAATGGACTGCCCCGTGGAGGTCAGCTAGGTCGTAATAGGTATATATGCATACTCACATGCAGACAGCAATATGTTGAAGTACATATTCTGTAACACATGCATTCCATTTGTTGACATAAATAATAGGAATGTGCACATACAAACATCGACGGTAGATGGAATAACAGGCTGTGCAGAAGAGGGGTGGGTCAAATCACACTATCACATTCCAATTACCATCGGTAATCTGTACATGAACATATTGCGACATCTGTCCGCTATATAACGTGCTACATATCGATTACAAGATAAATGGAGTGAAGTGTAAGTGTTATAATGAATAAGGCACTAGTATGCTGGTGAAGCATATATAAACACCATTACGCATGTGTAAGTGCGTATGAGCGGGGAATGTATTGACACACAGATGTATGTATATATATATATATATATATATATATATATATATATATATATATATATAAAAATCATATATATATATATATATATATATATATATATATATATATATATATATATATAGATATATATATATATAATATATATATGTATAGACATATATATATATATATATATATATATATATATATATACACACACATACACACACACACACACACAAATATATATATATATATATATATATATATATATATATATATATATATATATAGAGAGAGAGAGAGACATATGTATACATACATAGTTTCATAGTTTAGTACTAGGCTATCTACCCTGGGGCATTTGTAAGCCTATCCATAGTGATGTGGCTTTCATCACCCCATGAAATGGTACAAAAATGCACAGAATAGATTTAGAATACTGTGCCTCTGTCTAGTAGTGACACAGTGAAGGTCTCCTTATATAATAGAATTAGTTTACTGTGCCCCTGTCTAGTAGTGACTTAGATGTGACCCCTGGGGTAAACTTACGATCTCCCATCCACTCGTCAAGATTTCTCCTGAAGAGAGTCAGTGAGGGGCTCTGCCTAACATGAACTGGGATCTTGTTCCAGAGCATGGGAAGCCTCTGGGTTATGAATCTATCCCTCCAGCATGTCCTATTCATACTTGTGCCGAGGTTTAAGTCTTTAGCTCTCGTGGTCCTGATGGATTTGGATTTTTTGAGGAGGAGCATGTCCATCAGTTCCTGATTGGACATGGCCTTGTACATCAGGCAGAGATCACCTCTGAGCAGGCAGTATGCTACTGAATAGAGCTGGAGTTTCTTTAGTCTGGCAGAATAAGACATATGTTGGAGACCCTTGATCCTCTTGGTGAGGTACTTTTGTGGTCTCTCCAGCTGTTGCAAATGCCGGGTGAGGTACATACCAAATGGGGCATTGTACTCAATCATAGGTCTGATGAGGGAGGAGTATAGAGGTACAATGACATCCTTGGATCTGTATGTGAATCCCTTCATGATAAGGTGTGCAAGGTAGAATGTTTTTCTAACCACTTTGGCAACGTGGGTGTCAAATGAGAGGTCACTGTCGACTTGGGTCCCTAGGTCTCTGATTACTTTTTCCGTACTCAGTGGGTTGCTGTCTATGTGATAATTTGTGGGTACTTTGTTTTTCCCAAAGGGGATGACTATACATTTTTTGGCATTTAGTTTAAGGCCATGACTCCGGCACCAGTTGTCCGTTTCTGTGAGGCCTTTTTGTAGGATGTATGTGTCCGCTGGTGTATCAGCTATGGCGCCTAGTTTGCAGTCATCTGCGAAGTTTGTCAGCCACAACACTCCCATGTTTGCTTTAACATCTGAGAAATAAATGCCGAACAAGAGGGGTCCCAGGACAGATCCCTGTGGGACACCTCTTGTGACTGGCTTTGAGTCTGACATTGCTCCAGTGATTTTAACTTAATGGGTTCTGTCCTTTAGCCAGTTTGCAACCCATCTAGTGACATAAGGGTTTACGTTTAAGCTGTTGAGCTTATCTATGATGTCTGAGTGGGGTATTGTGTCGAAGGCCTTAGCCAAGTCCAGGTAGGCTGTATGGACCGCTTTGCCCTCATCAATAGCTCTAGTGACTGTTTTGAAAAAGTCAACCAGGTTCAAAAGGTAGGATCTGCCCTTTACAAAGCCGAACTGGGTGGGGTCAAGTGTCTGTAGGTCCCCTATGTCTCTGTTTATGAGTTCCATAATGATTCTTTCCATAGCTTTGCAGACCAGGCTGGTTAAGCTTATGGGGCGGTAGTTCCCAGGGTCTGTAGAGGTACCCCCTTTGTGGAGTGGGACCACTGTTGCTGTACGCCAGTGTTCAGGTACATATCCTGTAGTAAGGCTAAGGTTAAATAGCATTTTTATGTGTGGGTTTAGCTCCTCTTAACCCGGGATACCGTCAGGTCCCATTGATGCTGTGTTTTTAGCTTTGTTGAGGGCGGTTCTCACTTGGACATCTGAGATGACAGGGAGATTACATTCAGCTGGGATAAGTATTTCTTCTTTTGGGGGTGAGGAGGAGAAATTTGCACTGAACCTGTCAGCCAGAATGTTGGCAATATCTGTGGGTTCAGTGTATTTTTTGTTGTGAACTAACTCTGAGCATATCTGAGGGTTTCTGCCCAGGTTTCTAACATAGCTGAAGAAGGCTTTGTGGTTATATTTAGTGTCCTTAGCGAATTTTCTCTCAAAGTTGGCCTTGGATGTTTTTATGAGAGAACGTAGTTTTCTGCTAGTGTTTATCAGAGATGTCTTCCCTTTATGGGATTTTGCTCTGTCGTGCAGTAGCTTCCTTCTTTTGTTATACAATTTGTTAATGGCTGAAGTCCACCAGACAGGACGCTTGCCTTTGGTGGAAAGGGACTTGGATTTATTTGGGATTGCATGATCCATGCATTCTTGGAGATGTCCATAGAAAGCATTTGTGAAGGATTCGGCATTGTGGGATGTGGTATCCACTGGCCTAGTGGGCTTAAAGGATACCATCTCAGTCTTAAGAAGAGTGAAGTCTGCTTTTGAGAAGTTTTTCACTGTGGTCTTTTGTGCTGGGGGTGGAGGTGGGATATGTATATCCAGGGTGATTAGTTTGTGGTCAGATCTCACTAGTGAGGGTATACCTCCGGTGTGGAGCATTTTGTCCCCATGTTTGTGATGATCAGGTCTAGTATATTATCTCCCCTAGTGGGAGAGGTGACTAATTGTTCCAGTGCATTTGAATTTATGAATTCCAGGAAACTTTGGGCTAGGGTGTTAGGGCTAGAATAATGTACCCAATCTATGTTTGGGTAGTTGAAGTCTCCCAGTATGATGGTATTTTGTGATACATTCATATCCTCCAATGTCTTCAGGAAGGCTGAGTGGGGTTCCTGAGATTGGGAGGGTGGTCTGTAACATGCTACCAGTTGTATAGCAGTTTTGCCTATGGTTAGTTGCACCTGTATGGTCTCTGATGCTTCATGTGTTGCTACTAACCTGGAGGTGTGGGTGTCCTTGATGAATATGGACACTCCCCCTCCCTTTGTGGTTTGGCCTGGGTTTTGGGGCTGAAAAGCATGATACCAGGTATATCCTGGTAGTGCTGGGGTGCTCTCAGGAGCCTTGAACCAGATTTCAGTTACTGCACAGACGTCGATGTTCTCCATACTGAGGAGTGCATCGAGTGCCTGCATCTTGAGATTTAGACTTCTGGCATTGAGCAGCATTACCCTTAGTTTTTCCATTTTGTTTTCTAAGGAGGTGGGTTTGTCTTTTGAGCCTTGCCTAAAAAAGGCACTATGGGGGTGGCAAGAGCCTTAGCCAATATCCGGAAGCCCAGTGGTGACAGGTGCAAGCCGTCCCTTGCGAAGCAGCGTGGCTTGTCCAACATGTCATCCCAGGCAGACAGACATTGGATCCCCTTAGAATGACACCAGTACTTGAGCCAATCATTAAAGCTATTCATATCTTGCTGTATATATATATCTATCTATATATATATATATATATATATATATATATATATATATATATATACATATGTATATACACACACACACATATATATATATATATATATATATATATATATATATATATATATATATACACACATACACACAAATATATATTTATATATCTACCTTAGAAAATTGATAGAATAATAGGGTTGGGGTTACCACCTGTCCACCTTTGCGAGGGACACTCCCCTTTGGGCAGTTGTGTCCTGCAAAATAAGTGTAATTACGGCAAATGTCCTGTTATTTAGGGCAAAGATTTCCTATATTGTCTGTAGTAGTTGCATAAAACAATTATTTTGTACCTGAAACACCTAAATGTTATAAGTAACAGTATAAGCAACTATAATGCTACAAGAATAACTTTTTATTTAGGCAAAACAGTGAAGTAGTCCCCTTTCTACTGGCTGTGAGTATGTGTTGCCCTGAAAAGTCTAATGTCTCTACCTACAGGTCCTATAGGGTTGCCACCTTTCCAAATGGCCAAAGTGGGATATGTTCTGTAGAAATGTCAGACTTTCCAGGACAAAACATACCTGCAGCCATGCATAGTACAGGATTATACTTATTTGCACAAATAAAAGCTTAATCTAGTTAAATTTGAATTGCTTATGCTACTTCACATAACATATATAAGTTTCATATATAAAATAACTGTTTTATGCAACTATTAATTAAACGTAGAATATAATAATGTCCTGTAATCAGGACATTTGCTATGTCTTGATTATTTTTGCAGTGTCCCTCACAAAGTGGGACAGGTGGTAACCCTAAAGTCCCACCTTGGCCAATTGAAAAGGTGGCAAACCTATAATAGGTATGCGGTAGCATGACTCGGCCGACAGATGTGGATCCCACAACCCAACTACTTGTCTGTATTGAGGAGTCTCAGTTCCCATGTATCAGCCAGATGGGAGTAGACTGTATGAGGAACACACAAATATGATTAATTCACTATACAGGCCGCTGATTCTGTACAGTCGAACGCCATGCCGTCACCTAATGGGCAGTGATTACTGATACCGTAGTCATGTAGTCCGATGTAATAGGCATCACAAGATGGGAGCAGATTGTATGAGAAACACACAATTAATATGATTAATTCACTGGACAGGCCGCTGATTCCGTACGGTCGAACACCATGTCGTCGCCTAATGGGCAGCCATTCCCGATATTGTAGTCAGGAGTGGCCTTAGGTCAACTGGTGCCCTAGGCAAAAGGGCACAATGGCACCCCCCCACCACACCACCCAGTGCCCCCATCCTGGTCTACCTACACCAAATTAATACTGGTAAAGTGCCCCCTCTAAAGCGGTGCCTTAGGAGGCCGCTTAGTTGGCCTATGCCTAAGGCCGGCTATGACTGTAGTCATGTAGTCCGATGTTATAGGTATCACAAGGTGGGAGCAGATTGTATGAGGAACACACAAATATGATTGATTCACTGAACAGGCTGCTGATTCCGTACAGTCGAACACAATGCCGTCGCCTAATGGGCAGCCATTCCCGATACTGTAGTCATACAGTCCGATGTAATAGGCATCACAAGGTAATTCTGTGGTCCTCGCTCCCACCCAGGGGTGTGAGTGACAGATGCAAGCATCAATGTTGGTGCATTTGCAAGTGCGGGAGTGAGCGGGTGTAAGCGTGTTTGGCTACCAGTATGCGAGTATTGCACTGGTAAAGCAATGTAGAGGCTAACCAAGTGTAAGAGGCTGTAACCAGAGGACAGCAGTGCTTAACACCATGCAAACCCACGCAAACCTGCTCCCAACTGCTTTAATGTGCCTTACTCCCTCCATATCCAATGGGCTTGTTCTGCCCTGCAACCAAATAAACCTCCTTTGCAAGCGTCGGAACAAGGACTCTGTGCATACAGCTAATGTGTATTACCAATACACCATGGCAGATATGCAGACAACGGACAGTACCACAAACATATCACACAGCGCAGTCATTCAACAGTATAAGAATGTATCCCATCATGTAGATGTATATGTGAGTGTTTATGTCCAGCATATAGGTACATACATATATAGAGATGTATCAGGAACATACAATGTGGCAACAAAGCATTACAAACAAATGAAATGGGAAACACCATCGAAGCCTGTTTTATGTAGTGGTGTTGCTCTATGTGATCACAAGACTCCCTCAGACAGACATGTGTCAGTCATACACGCAAATAGTTGTACATTGGTCATACACTTCACTCTGTGCATGTAATGTACATTAACACAACAGTACCCGTCCAATCATTATGTGTGAACAGTACTCTTGCAAGGTGCTGTGTGCGACATCATCATCATGATAAAGCTAAAAGAGGTAATGATAGAGGGACCGGTAGTGTTGTGTGTACAATGGGGTTGTCCTCATTATGTGCACCTGGACCATGTAGGAGTGATGTGCATACCAGGATCGTGTGCCTGAGGGACAGGGGTGAGGATAACAGGAGTATGTTGTGATGCATATTACAAGGGTTTCATGTGTCCAGTGGGCACGTGTGTGTAATGGACAGCTATGTATAGGGCAGATGTTGTCCTAGGAGCCGATTGGCCTTATGTGTCTGTAGGCGAGGGTCAGATGTTGGGGAAAGAGTGTAGGTATGGCCGTGGAGGATAGATAGGATCACAGAAAAGACAGCATATATGGTTGGTATATGACACATGTGGGGAGGATACACCCTAGATGGGGATGGGTCTTCAGCATTCAAAAGCCCATGGGAACAGTGGGATGGAGGTCCCCAGCCATGAGCAACTGCCACTGCACCTACACAGCTGCAAAGGAAGCAGTGCTGGGTGCTGGGGGCTGTCCAGGTGGGGCAGCATCACCCTGTAAATGTGACACCCCACCCTTGAACTGGCGTATCTGGCTTCGTAACCCCTTAGGGAGCCACCAACGCAACACATCTGGGACCACACAACAGCAGATATGTACCTGTCTGGTCCTGCTCCCAGGGGGGACATGCTCTAGCCTCAGTGGTGGTACCACCAGAAGGTGGTGCAGAGCCAACAGAGGTTGATGTCTATGGCTGGGCCCCAGATGTGCTAGTGCCCGGTGCCATGGTCAGCTGAAGTGGGAAAGGAGGTTCTGCCGGGACCTCCCAACCCATTCAGCCTATGGTGTTGTGTTTTAAACCCACATATGGCTTAGTGATAGACAACAGCATACTGGATTAGCTACAACAGTATGCATAGATATCACCAGCAACCCAACACAACAGATGGTATACATTTGCAGAGGGAACACAACACATGCATATATAATGCAAGCCAACTGTACAATGTGTAGTAGACGTGTGACTGCAGCTATGAACAGTTGCCCATTATTGGCTTGTCACTGGGAACCCCACACAGTGTTTGTCATACCACTGTCTCATGTGACACATGTCCAGTCAGGGATGCGACGGCAGTAACACATCCCTATCATCATGTACTATCTGCAATTATCACACCAAGCTTCTGCTGTGCACAGATGTATGTTCAGTGTGTATCACAGGAAACAAATGGTTGCACACACTGACCAGTTCACAGATGGCCCTACAGATGGGGGTCCCTCATGAACAGAGTACTGTCATGTCTGTATTATAACATGCAGAATAGCCATTACCACACACATGTTAAACAGGCAGTCTCAATGCAGCATAGCTACACTTACATGCTGTAGTCATGTGTGGCACATCACCCTCCTGCCTTTAGGCGATTTCCCACTGTGAAAAATGATCAAGGTACATCCAGATATCATCTGTGATGCCATGTCAGAACACCACATCCAGGTACCACTAACAGCGACTGTCATGGCCAGATAACAACATGTTTCCCTAGGTAGTGTATTGTGTTTATCATGCGGATGGCTATGAGAACACCATCACAGCTGTACCACATGCAATCAGCTAGAGGAGGACTGCAATAGGTGCAGAGGCCCTCACCTGACCATGTCCATCACTTACAATACACATGCTGCTGCTTTGCAGGTGTACACCTTCACATCCACCAGAGAGTGTGTGGGTGGAACAGGCAAAGTACACCAGGGAAGGGCTTGGAGATTTAACCATAAGCATCATCTGCAACACGCTGAATAGTACAGGGGTCAACCCTGACTACTCATTACTATTACATGTGCATGACGTTACAACATGTGCCACAAAGGTGCCATGTTGCTGTGCTGTAAGAACATATGTGTGTAGGTGAGTGACATCTGCAACAGATATACTAGACATATATTAGGTGTGGCACACATGGCTGTTCATGTGAATGAATGCCATTGTCACCACAACCACGCTCTCTAATGGACATGCATTGACACCTTTGCCAGGGCCACAAATACACAACGTAACTACTTAGTTTGCCACACTGCAATAATGCACAGGACCACATGCACCACAGGGAATATCTGGAGGTTCTATGGGCTAGGGCATGTGAAAGTGCTTGACATATGTTGGTATGCCAATGAGGGTTATACTGGGAGTAACTGTGGTTGGGAGCATCACAAACCACATGCAGACACAGGGTGCCAGTACTGGCATGCAGGTATGCATTGCTTCATGGGTGTGTAGTGGTTGGCTGTGCAAGACGGCTGTACAAGGCTGGGTGAGGGGTAATACTTGGCATCACATCACCCAACAATGGTGTGCAGTGCAGGGGTGTACTGTCTACAATGTCCCACACAGATGGGTAATGCAATATCTGGCCTAACATCCTGGTTACCAATGTGTAGGACCATAGCTTTGCAATGCATGCCATGTTTATGTTTGATAGTCCTTCACATGGTCATTGCCTGGGATGTGCATGTCCCACAATACTGTACAGTGACCTGCACAGGTGTACCTGGTTTGGCAGACACATGTTGTGTACACAGCCTGTTATACCCCGATATGCCAATACTGGCCTGGTGTGGTGAAACCTGCTTATAGTGAGCAGGTTGGCCCTGCACCTGCATGGATAGTATGATACAGGTATTCCGTGGTGTCAGTGGAATGGGTCCATACAAGGCACATGTGTACAGCATTGTCTGGCATTTGTGGATCACATTTGATGGCACCACATATGTTGCAGGCATTCAGTGTGGAACATAGTGAAGGCACAATGTCCACATATATGTGCCTATTGTACCATTGTACAGGGTGCTATTTCCTCTGCAGGCCACTGCATTCACACCATGCCTACTATCTGTCCTCAATGTGCATGGTACTAGCAACATAGCGGGATATCCTAGGCAAGTTTGTTTGTGCATGGCACATGGGTGCGGGACATATACCGGGTACAAGTAGGGCTGCATACTTAGTTCACCAGGCCTTTTGCCAGATGTATGGGTATGGCTTGCCAACACAGTCCTGTGGCTGACTGACAGCTGTACTCCTTGTGAGGTGGCCAATGTATCATAAGACAGATACCATATAGGAAAACTACAAAACCTGCTCCCAAACATGTCCAATGGTAAGACAATCATGGCCACCACTACACAGGCTCTGACAGACAAACACACACTTGCCATGTCCAGTAGACAAACACCTACCATATCACATTGCAGCAATACACGTTTAGAGAACGCGCTACGGCAAATACTACAAAGCACTGTACTTGTCTCATGCAGACACACACACACACACACACACACACACACACACACACACACACACACACTTGGCATGTCTGGGATTAGAACACTGACCTAACTACTTTACTACACTACAGCATTACACAGTTACAGAACGCGGTACCGAGATTACTGGGACACAGCACTCACAGAGGTATATTTGTAGGTGGGTGCCATCATCAGCCTTGAAAAAGGTGGGTATAAGAAATGTATGGAGTGTGTGCAGTCTAAAAGCATTACACAGTCCTCAAGCAGATGGACACACACACACACACACAGCAAGTGTGGGACTAGAACACTGACCTAACTACTTTATTACACTACAGCATTATGCAGATGTTCATCGTGCATACAGCTGCAGTAATCACAGATGGGTTCTCTGCCATCAGGTGGGTCCTCGGTCGGCCGAATTCCAAAGTCTTGGTTCGGCGTCGGTTGTCGTCGCTCTCTTCCCTGACGTCAATGCGACAGGGGTATATAAGACACAGCCGATGCCATATTCTTCAGTCTTTTTTGCCGCGCGGTGCCCGAAGCAGAAGCAGTTCGCAAGTGCCGGTCGGCCAGCTCCTGAATTTATGAAAAATTGGAAACCGAAGTCTTCTTTAAAGCTAAGTACCCCGTTGGGGAAATTTTTCTTGCCTCAGACCGATGTCAGAAAAAGTTAACAATTGTATTTCTTGTGGGAAGCAAATACCGCATAAGGATTTCCATTCCCTCTGCATACCTTGTTTAGGCCCAGACCACGACGTCTCGGGCTGTCGCTTTTGCGCTACTTTCAATAAGCGCAGTATTAAGCGTCAGGCGGAGTTCGCCCAACACTTTTTCGGTAAAGCCTTTGATTATAAAATGTCGTTGGAGACTCCGACTACCGTTTTGTCCAAAAAACGCAAGGACAAAGACCGACATGCAAGGTCCGCAGTTCCCACCGACACCATGCCAAAACTGGCTACACGTGGTCCGGTTCTCAGCGAGATGCCTATGCAGTCCCTGACTACCGACGACACTTCTTTGGTGGGGTCTTCTGTAACCGAGACCACAGGTACCTCGGCCCATAACCAGACTACAACCACCAAAGCCACTGTGAGCATTGAGCCTCCTAATGTGGACAGGTCCACTTCCACCCATGGTGTCTTTAGACCCTCATCTTCCTTTTCTATTAAGGCCTTTACTAAGTCTAAATCAGCCAGGCATCCCAAGAGGCCTGTTGCACAGGGCCCAACTCCAGGCCCCATGCCTAAAAAGCAGATGCTTAAAATGGCTGAGGATTTAATTACTCTTATCAGGGGTTCCCAACCCCCTCCAGACAAGGGACCCAGAGTGGAGGAAGATTCTCCCTCTTCGGATCAGTGCTCCATTTTTTCAGATCATTCTGATGTAGAGGAACACTGTTTCTCCCCTTTTGAAGATTCTGATGTGGAGCAGTCCATTCCCTCTGTATCTCCTCCTGAGGAATTTTCTTTTGGGAAACCTTGCATACCTTGAGGGAACACTTCCATTGGGAAGGCCAAGACTTTTCTGATTCCAAGAAAAGACTTAGGGAATTTCTTTTGTTACCTCAAAACAGACCTCTGGCTATTCCTCCTGGCTTGGACGTACTGGATGATGTTTATTCGGAGGCTTGCCTTAGTCCGGATTCCCTGCCTCCTGCCCCAGTCAAGCCTGATAGGTACTACAGAGTTCCTAACTCTCACCAATTTCTGTACAAAAGCCATAATGCTGACCCTGAAACCATTTCTCAAGGCCCCAAGGGAATGAAGGCTTCTACTGCTAAGAATCCACTACCTTCTGAAAGAGAGTCTAGATCCTTAGAAAGGTGGGGAAAAAAGGTGTATACCTCGGCCACCCTAGCCATGAGGGCCTTAAATTGTCAGTTTCATATGCTTAAATATCAGCAGTTTCTGTTATCACAATTAAGAAATAAAATGTCTCAACCTGAACAACCAGATTTGAAGGAGTTGCAGGATATGATGCATAGTGCAGAACAAGTGGGTAAACACACCTTACAATGTGGCTATGATGCTCTAGAGGCCTCAAGTAGAGCTGCTGTTACAGGATCAGTTATTCGTAGACATGCATAGCTTAGGGAACAAATCTTGCCTGATCATGTGAAAGCTAAACTATTAGATGCTCCTTTACAAAAGGATGTGTTATTTGGTACTAATGCTGAGGAGATACTTACGGAAAATGGAAGAAAAAGCCAAATCTATGCAATCTGTCAAAGCTTTTCTGCAGGTTCAACCACCATGTTTTAGCAGAAATTGGCCTTCAAAAAACTGGTCCTTTCCAGCCATGGACAAGCCCCAAAGAGGTAGATACAGGTGCTCAAGGGGCAGGGGACAATCACAAGGATCATATAGAGGCAGGCAATGGCAAACTCCGGCACCAAGAGGTGGCGAAGACAGTGCACAACAATATAGGAAACAAACCCAATGACTTCCTCCTTTCCACGCCAAGCAAGTCTCAGCTGGCAGCACCTTTGGGAGGAAAGCTGGCATTATTTACAAGAAATTGGCATATTGTCACAACAGACAAATGGATCCTGGATGTTATAGACAGAGGCTACAGATTTAATTTTCACACTCTACCAAAAATGAGAGGCATGCCAAACCTGCCACACAATCAAAGGGCAGAGGCACAACTACAAATTTCAAAGCTCATAGACATGAAAGCTATTCAAGAGGTACCTACTCACGAACAAGGCCAAGGTTTTTATTCCAGGCTATTTCTGGTACCAAGGAAAAGAACCGACTGGAGACCCATTTTGGACTTATCCATCCTAAACACATTCTTACTCGTACCAAAATTCAAGATGCTCACATTACAGCAGCTTCTTCCCATGCTGGGCAAGGGGTTTTGGCTGGTAACATTGGACCTCAAGGAGGCATACCTGCATGTCCCAATCAGACAAAGTTGCAGAAGATACCTCAGATTTCTTGCAGGTTCAATCCACTATCAATTCTCTGCATTGCCCTTTGGTTTATCTACTGCACCCAGAGTATTCACGAAATGCCTGGCATCAGTAATTGCCTACTGCAGACTTCAAGGGATACAAATTTACCCTTATTTGGACGACTGCCTGATCCAAGCAGACAGCAAGCACATACTTCTGGATCATCTGGCTTATGCAACACGGTTACTGAACTTTCTGGGATACACAATCAACAAAGAGAAATCCAGACTAACACCATCTCAGAAAATAATGTTCCTGGGTGCCAACTTGGACACAACCACCCAGATGGCCTATCTTTCACCAGAAAAACAGGGGCAACTAACTCAGTACTTCAAAATGCTAGCAAATTGTACCAGGCTTACTGCAAGGAAAATCATGCAGGCTCTGGGCTTCATGGCATCTTGCATTCTTTTAATCCCATGTGCAAAGTTGCATATGAGGAAACTTCAATGGTACCTAAAAAACCTATGGTCTCAACACAGCCACAGTTTAGAAACAACAATACCAATAATTCCATGTTTGCAAAAGGAATTCCTATGGTGGGCCGAAGCATGTCAAACAAACACAGGTCTCCCATTCTGCAAGCCTCAAGCAAATCAAGTCATCACAACAGACGCCTCAGATTACGCCTGGGGGGCGCACATGACAGACAGGTGCATTCAGGGCAAATGGTCCCAAAAAGAAAAGCACCTTCACATCAATCAAAAAGAAATGCTAGCAGTGATAAATGCAATTACAGCTTTCAAGAAACTCCTGCATCCAGGACAATTATTGATAAGAACAGACAACACCACAGTGATGTGGTACATAAACAAACAAGGAGGAACACATTCATACCCCCTGTGCAGACTAGCCATGACACTTTGGAACTTGGCTCTGGAATGGCAAATCGAACTTCAAGCACAGTACTTGCCAGGTTTGGAAAACACGCTGGCAGACAATCTAAGCAGAAATATGACAGATCCACACGAATGGAAGTTGCATCCTCAAGTGTTTACAAAAATAATCCAAGCATGGGGGAGGCCAGACATAGATCTCTTTGCCTCCCACAGGAATCATCAATTGGAAAAGTTTTGTTCAAGGACCTTTCATCCAAAGGCCTGGAGAGTGCACGCCCTTTCATCAGTTGGACAGCATGGACAGTTTATGCTTTTCCACCTCTGCCTCTTCTGCCCAAGGTGCTCTTGAAAGCAAGAACAGACAGACCGAAGATGATATTGATTGCTCCAGACTGGCCAAGGCAACACTTGTATCCACTCCTGAGGAGCCTAACACATACTCCTCCCTGGCCCCTACCTCTAATGCCTCTTCTGTTGACTCAGCACAGCTACAAAACTCTTCACAGCCAGCTGAAAACACTCAATCAAGCTGCATGGAAAATTCCTTAACACCTCATCAGACACTACTCCCCAAGGAGGTGCAGGACATCATTTTGGAGGCCAGAAGGCCATCTACTAGAAAGGCTTACTCCACAAAATGGAAACGGTTTTGCTCTTGGAATGAGAAAGAAGGCCAGTACCCTAGAAAACTGAATTTGCCTCAGGTACTACAGTATCTAGCTGAGTTGCTGAACAGTGGACTTTCATTTTCCTCCATAAAAATCCACGCTTCAGCCATTTCTGCAGAATTCAACACGGATCCACCCTTATTCTCTCACCCACTCTTAAGACAGTTCCTCAGAGGGGCAAAAAATATAAGACCACCAAGGAAGCAACCTGTGCCAGCCTGGGATCTTAATTACATTTTAGAAAAATTAACATTGCCTCCTTTTGAACCAGCTGCCTCAACAGATTTGCAATATTTGTCCTGGAAAACAGCTTTCCTTCTGGCCATAACCTCAGCTCGTAGGGTTTCGGAACTACAAGCCCTCATGGCTGTGCAGCCCTTTCTCATCTTCCATCAGGACAGGGTTTCCCTTCGAACCAATCCATCATTTATGCCTAAAGTAGTATCCAGGGTAACTTTAAATCAAGCCATACACTTACCTACCTTTTACCCTAATCCTCAAAACAAAGGGGAAAGGCTGCTACACTCCTTAGACATCCATAGACAGCTACGTTACTATTTGGACAGAACAAAGCCTTTCAGAAAATCAAATCAGAACAACTTTTTGTCCTATGCTGTAGGAGCTCAAGGAAAGCCAGTTACCAAACAGACAATTTCAAAATGGATAGGCCACTGCATACGGTTTTGTTACTCCTATCATGGAAAATCTGTCCCTACAGGCATCAGATCCCACTCCACCAGGGCCACAGCTACCTCTACAGCCTTCCTCAGAGGAGTTCCTACCAAAGATATTTTGGAGGCAGCCACTTGGAGTTCTGTGCATACCTTCACAAAACACTACCATCTGCCTTTATATTCCAAAACTAGAGCGGGCTTTGCCACTGCTGTGTTGCAGGGCATTCTGGCTCATCCCAGTTCCACCTAGTGCCTACCACCCTGTGCGTAGCTTTGGGATTCTACCCATCTGTGATTACTGCAGCTGTATGCACGATGAACATAGTACAGTTTTGTACCTACCATAAATGTAGATGTTCGAGTGCTAATACAGCTGCAGTACAGGTTTCCCTCCCTCCTTCCCCTCTTGGTAAAGGACTAGTGGCTAATACCTCCTCTTGCAACCTAATTTGGGGTTATCCTTCTATGATGTATTTGCTTGCAACTACTGTTTTTTGATTACATTGCATTGCTTGAATATATATATATATATATATATATATATATATATATATATATATATAATTTATGTATTGCCTTCCTTCTGGGGGCACCTGACATCTGGGGCAAGAAAGACTGAAGAATATGGTGTCGGCTGTGTCTTATATACCCCTGTCGCACTGACGTCAGGGAAGAGAGCGACGACAACCGACGCCGGACCAAGACTTTGGAATTCGGCCGACCGAGGACCCGCCTGATGGCAGAGAACCCATATGTGATTACTGCAGCTGTATTAGCACTCGAACATCTACATTTATGGTAGGTACAAAATTGTACTTTACAGAATGCGCAACCTAGATTACTGGAACACAGCACTCCCAATGGTGTATTTGTAGATGGGTGACATCATCAGCCTTGCCAAAGGTAGGTATAAGAAATGTATGGAGTGTGAGCAGTCTAAAAGCATTACTCAGTCCTCAGGGACACACACACACACAAGGCAAGTGTGGGACTAGAACACCAACCTAACTACTTTATTACACTACAGCATTACACAGTTACAGAACGTGCTACCGAGAACACTGGGACACAGTACTCCTAGAGGTGTATTTGTAGATGGGTGATATCATCAGCCTTGCCAAAGGTGGGTATAAGAAATGTATGGAGTGTGAGCAGTCTAAAAGCATTACTCAGTCCTCAGGCAAATGGGGACACACACACAGCAAGTGTAGGACTAGAACATTGACCTAATTACTTTATTACACTACAGCATTATGCAGTTACAGAACATGCTACCAAGAATACTGGGACACAGCACTCCTAGAGGTGTATTTCTAGATGGGTGACATCATCAGCCTTGCCAAAGGTGGGTATAAGAAATATATGGAGTGTGAGCAGTCTAAAAGCATTACTCAGTCCTCAGGCAAATGGGGACACACACACGGCAAGTGTGGGACTAGAACACTGACCTCACTACTTTATTACACTACAGCATTACGCAGTTACAGAACGTGCTACCGAGAATTTTGGGACACAGCACTCCTAGAGGTGTATTTGTAGATGGGTGACATCATCAGCCTTGCCAAAGGTGGGTATACAAATTGTATGGAGTGTGAGCAGTCTAAAAGCAATTTACAGTCCTCTGGCAAATGGGGACAGACATACACACATGCAAGTGGTGGGAACAGAACACCTGCCTATTTACAGATTACTATTACAATACTACATACTTACGAGTCACACAACGCAGACTACACATTTCAAAGCTGTCATTATCACCTTCTAGGAATGCGGACATCAACAGGGATGCTGGCAGTTAAGATGTACATACCTGTGAACCTGAGTGTTTAAAGTAGGAATCCATCCTGACCTGGAGTATGCCCATCTGTGGAATGGACAACTACTACCACTACACAGGGTTACAATGGCCATGCCCATACACAGAGGCACATAACCGACACAAGGTGTCACTGGGCATGCTCACACACATAGTAGCACAGGGCTGTTCGGAATGCACTATGTGTCCATCTACACAAGGATATACTGGGCATGCTCATAAACTTAGTAGCACAGGGCTGACTGGGATGCACTCTGATTCTAAACATGGAAGGCCACAGTGGCCATGCTATTACAGGTAGATGTAAAGAACACATTGTAATGGGCTCTGGTGTTAGTAGTTATCATTGTTAGCAGGAACGCTGCTATACATATATCTGACACCAGTCTTTTACACAACATCTGCTGTCATTCTGGGATGACATGGCTGACAGTAGACAGGCCTTTGACACATATCACATGTATCCATGATTCAAGGGAGTGGGGATAATACCCAAGTCGCATCTGCCCACACAGTGCCATTCCAAGGCAAATGTCCTAAACACAGGATAATACCCTGACACCTACAGGATAACTGCATTGTTTTTTTATGCTAACCAGTGCTAGATGTGTAGTGTCCATAATCACAGCTGATCACTGTATATCCAACAATGGGGAGTACTGACATCTGTGCAGTGAAGACAACCTGACTGATGGCTCTGCAGTGCACAATAGCACAACCACCATATACCTCAGAACCTAGCACTACCACCATATACTTCAGAACCAGACATGTGGGCCATAACACAGGTACGGACTACTCCAGGTGGTGTCCCCACATACATTAAGGCCACTCACATGTACTGACCGGTACCCCCATGAAAGGCATCACAGATGAGTCATGTGCAGGACACAGTGTCACATGCTGCATTCTAGAATGTAAACCTCCGACACCACCATGCCCTCGAACCACTAACACACATCCATACATGTTGTAGGACATATAAGAGTACACCACCATGTGACCCTTGACCTGTGGACTGTACCAAGCTCTACATCAACTGTAGAGAGTACCCATGTACTGACACAGTTACATCATGTGTTATGCAATACAATGATACCACTGTCTGTAACCAGGTCAGCTGTACACATACCAGGGGCCCTCGGTACTTTCCACCATTAGCAGATGACTGTTGCTGTACACCAGTACACACCCTCATGTATGGATATGACATACATGTACCTGCCCTGGGTATGTACATGCCCAACATACACACACACACACACACACACACACACACACACACACACACACACACACACACACACACACACACACAAACACAACATACATGTAAACAGCATAGCTGTTGTTGTCCTTTGTGCAAACAGGTGGCTACAGTCATTACATACATGCACATGGAATGTAGATCCATGGCTGCTGAATGCTAACAGTACATAAGGTCTAATATCAATGTTGACAGAGGTAACATTCCCTCTGTACTGGTCACCCATTGCACCCATCATATCAAACAACAGCCCATGTGTCATGTATGTCATTACACATGTCCACCAATTGCAATGCCTACAAACATGCCCAAATGACAGAATTGTAGGACCTACACACCTGTACATGTAGTGTTGTGCATTCAGATAACATGCATGTGCAGTTGCTGATGCATGCAGGTGATGTGTATCCTATTACAGCATGCAGTTGCAATGCAGCCTCAACATTGCCACCTGTATATGGTGATATGCTGAATGTACGGAAAGATGTACCTCAGGTATGGACAAATGTGTGGAAATAACTAAGTGGTGGGGCATCTTTGCAGATGGATGTTTGCTGTGGACAGCTCACAGGTGTATCACAAGCAGTCCTACAATAACCTGTTTAACTGGTAAGCAATGGTTTCGTTAATTGAAGGACATAACACACAACTTAGACAGTGGTCAGGGTGACAGCGAAGGTAAATCACTTGACACCTGTTAATAGGTAAGACATCCTGTGTGCATATATCAGCACTGTTACCACAGGAAGCGTCAGTACAGTTTGTAACACATGCAATACTGCTGTACATCTGTCATACATATCATGAGCTAGGCAGGTCTGAGATTCACAGTACTGGAATTTGTTGTTGCGTGTGTGTCCATATATGTCACGTATGGTGGGGAATGCATCTCAATTGCTACTCACTCTCCTGTACACTAGTGTACACATCTGTACAGACTGCAATGTAGAAAGCAGGACATAGGCAGGGGCATGTATCTCACATATGTGAGCTGTCTGTATGTGCGTGACATAGGTGTATTCAATACTGAATGCCACAGTGTGTGCATGTGTGTGTGTGTGTGTGTGTGTGTGTGTGTGTGTGTGTATTTAGGGCTGTCTGGTCCCTGGGGTGAGGATGTATGTTACCATACTGAACTGATAAGAACCCTTCCCCTGTCCAGGTGATGCATTCTACTATCCGTGTTGATGTCCCCGATCTTAGGCCATACTGACTACCTGTACATGTGTATTCTCTGTGGTGCATCATGTAGGTGTACAGTACTGTAATGATGATTTGCACATAGGCAGGGGTCTTCACCTCACCAGTCGCAACTGTGTGCGAGTGTGTGCTACTGTGTTGGTGAATCCATAAGTGTGTGGGTGTGTTACTGTGTTACTGAATACATGTGTGTCAATACCGGAGTGTGTGGGTGCAGTTGTGTGTTGGCATCCTGTCATGGGAACATGTATTACTGATTCCCAATGAGGCATCACATTTCCCACTGGCCTCTACCCTTGTAATCAGCTAGACCACTCTCTTACCTCACCACTCCATGTAACTGTACCTGTGATGTCACCCTTTATGGATGTCATGTCTGTAGCTACAGTAGCTTAATACACAGCTATCATGCTCTTGGATCAGTAGACGTGTTTGGAATGTGGGACATTCTCACTGGTATGTGGCAGCTACATGGTGCATGCTGGTATATTTATACATACCTGTCAGTAGTCCACATTGATATATGGGACACTAACTGCAAACACTGACATCCACCGGCACATGCAATTAGACCTGAAGGAGGACAGCAGAACATCATGACCAACATGCAGTTACTGTTGTTACACAATAACAGTACGAAATGCATTGTATATCTGTAGTACATGGTATTTCTGCTGCATGTCAACAGTACTCAACAATTGTAAACTACACTTATCTTCCTAGTCTGTTCACCCTGTGCATTAGACCATATGAGCATGTCCCTGCACCAATGGTGTGGATGTCAGGGATGCGGCACAGGCATCATCATATGTACAGGGTGATAATGTTTGCCAGAGTCCTAGGCTGCACCATTGGATGACATCATGTGTGTGGGTTAGGGCCTTTGATCTAATTGGGCGTGTGTGGATGTTATGCATGTGTGTGTTGCGGTGCCCTACATATGTTTCCAGTGCATGCATGTATGTATGCACACAGTTCTGCCATGTGTCTGGCCTACACAGAGGTATTATTGACAGCTGCAGACTGTACAGGTGAGGCTTTACAATTCATGGTGTCTGGCCATGGACATGTGACCTGTGCCTGCCAGGGGTTGCACGGGCACAACCAGGCAGAGGTGCAGATTGGGTACTGTCTGATGTCACTTGTCTACTGGAACCATGTTCCTGTTGGGAGCAACCTGGGCCACATGCACATGGCCTGCTGTGTTGTGGTGTGGACAGCACAGCACCAGATGCACTGCTGCTGCTACTGCCGCTATGGGAGCGGACATGTGAGGTAGCTCGTACACATAGACCTGAAACAGGTGATTTAGCAGGCCTACATCCACGTACCCGACGCCTCACTCCTACCAGATGTTTCAACACAGACAGCTCACGCTCATGGATTGTCATGCCATGGTCAAGGACTCCAACCATGCCACCCAACCATCTATCCAAAGCTTCAGCAATCTGCTGTTGAGTGTTTACCATTGCCTGGATGTTGTTGTTTAAAGAACGGACAGTAGCCTCTGAAGCCTCTGATCTTCTCTGTTGTGCCATTCAGCATGTGCCTGTGCCTCCATTACAGCCTGAAACATGTGTCTGGTGACACCAGCTGCTGCGTTCTGTCTTGCAGATGCATGTTGGCCAGAGGTCCTCCTATGAGCAGCACTGGCCACGTGCCTGTGTGGGGCACCACCAGTCATTTGGCTGACACCATGGTGTGCAGGCACACCTTCCATAGCCCCCACACTTTCCTGTTCCAAGCTACCATGTGCCAACTGTCCTTCCTCTATGGCCACTGGTGATGGGGTATGTGCAGGCATGGGATCTGTGTGAAGGGATGAGGGGGATATAGATGGAATGGCAATAAATTACACAGTTTCAGCCCCTGACAACTCTGCCTGTGCCTCAATCATATGTTCATCATTACTGCTAGAGTCTGTGGGGAGACTAACATCAGATGTACCGCAGGAGGGCAATGCACCTACATCACCTGTGAGGGCAGACAAGAACTGTACATTACAGTCTATACAATAGACACACACACACGCATGTGATATGACAGAAGGCATGCAGCATGCATGTGATACGGCAGATGGCATGCAGCGCAGACAATAATAGTGGTAGTTATCATACATCCCTGGGTTGCACACAACAGCATGCATGTGTCATAGCAGACAGCATGCAAATTACACAATCATAGTAGTAGTTAGCATACATCCCTCTGTTACACCATGTAGACCAGCACAGGTTAACAGTACACCTGCCTGATGTGTGGCATATGACCTTGACAATCACATGTAGTATGACATGTGATCTGCTGACGTGTGCAATAACATGCATACATGTTTAACACAATGGAGTCCTGTCAAATATACAGTGGGGTAATGGTGTCCCAATGCAGTGTTGTCTGTCCGCCCTACAGATATACTGCACATTTAGCTGATGTGCATGGCCATTGCAGGGAATCATGAAGCATATCTATTGCTATACAGTGTAAGTTACGGACACAGTTCATAGCCATGAATGTGTTTAGATACAATACATACATACTGTGGAATGTGACCCATGGCACTGAGGTGTATACACACTAAACCATGATATGGAAGTTGTGACACAGGTCACTGAAGGGTATACAGATGACACCCCTTCACATCTGCAACCATATTGCTGCTGCCTGGCAACTATGGCCACACATGGTGAACACGTCAGTACACCATGTCCCACATGGCATCTGTGTACCACACACACACACACACACACACACACACACACACACACACACACGCACACACACACACACACACGAGGAGAAAATATAACATTGATGTCTGACACCAGCAAGGGGAATGTACTGTATCTGTGGGCTGATGTGGATACTGTACAGCTGACTGCTGTCATGTTGTGACACCCTCAAGATGTTCAACACATCTTATGTGATGGATTGATGTTACACCTACACAAGATGTGCACAGGCCTGTAGGATGTCTAGTGTTCCACATCTACAATATAACCATTACACAAAGGCAATAGTTGGACCATGTATAGCCATTGCATAACAGGGTGTACACACAAGCACATCTCGTCTACTGTGTGTGTTGCTCATGTGTGTACATGTGTTGGCCAAATTATTGTGATGGGCATCTATTTCACATGTTTGTGTTGTCCCATATGTCATACAGCCATAGATGTCATAAGCTCTACTGACAACAGGGTTAGGCAGACAAAGGGTGGTATGTGGGATATGTTTTTAGGTTAGGTAGGCAGTGTTGCAGCCAGGCCACTAGATGTCATGGACATGTCAAGATAGCACTTCACATTGTTTGACATTCATAGCAGGGCTATGATCCACACCAGTGAATCCTGTGGGCTGGCCATACTCCAGCCCACTGTGTAGTACTGTTTGTATTCCCCACATGTGTAGTTCTGATCTGTAGTACATGCCCCTACAGTGAGCAGCACCTCCACCATTGAATGCACAGCTGTCCACACATCTGGCAATGACAGTTTGTGAGGATTCATGTCGGTGAGATGATTCACATAGTTTGCAAGTGTTGCACACGGGTAGGCATTGTGATGCATTGCAGGTCCGACCTGTATATTGTGACAGGACTATACATTATGCATACATGTTGTAAATGGCCACATGGCAGATAGATCTGTGAATTACGATTCCTGATAAATAATAACAGTCTCACCTGCAAGGGGCTGCTGTCACAGCGGAATGCCAGAGGTACCTAAATAGGAGTAACACAACAGTATGAGCATTATCCTTGCCTGTATGATGGCTACAGGGTGCAATGTGCATGTTAACACACACACCAGTACATTAGACTATACTATGGTGTATGCACATGTGTGCATACACAGAGTAGCATACTATAGTATGTGGCATGTGTGTATACACGCCTTGCATATGATTTACATTACATATTGTACAGTGACACATGCAACTATATGGAATATAGTTGTTATAGGTGCAGTACTGACTTACCAGGCAACTCCAGGCTCAGTGGTTGAGAGACAACCACCTCTACAATATCGGCTAAGGTTTGTGGATGTGGTTCTGCAGGTGTCCCCAGGTTGGCCAGTAGCTCCTCTGTACATGTGAGTGGGGGCTGGGTTGTGGTCCACCACCTGTTGCACCTTGTTCCCTGGTGATTGCATTTGCATGCTGTTTTGCCCATCTAATGTGAACTGTACAGTGTCTACGCACCTGCTGGTATATGCAGTTGTGGCCACCCACATCATTAGCCCTCCTGCGAAGTTCCATCAACAGGGCATTCCACTGCTGTGCATCCTGTGGCACATGGCTGAACAGGATATCATGATTGTCAAGTAGATATGGGATGAGGGCCTCATCATCCAAACAGGTAAAAGTGGGTAGCCTTGCACACGGCATACCTAGAAGACATAATGATGGAGACAGGTCACAGTAACTCACAGAGACATACAGAGCTACAGCTGAACATACATGTGTATCACATTTATTGCATTTAAATAGTTGTATTTGCAAACCTACATGATACTGACATGTTTGTGTCACACACACACATGTGACACTCAATGGTGAGTGGATATTATTACCATATATGTGTGTGTGTCACCTGATTACATTGCTCATACTCCATGTGGATGCTATCTTGATGTGAGCATGTCTGTTTGCCTGTACTGGTGTTCTTACCTATCAGCACATGGCTGGATGTGTCCACATTAATGCAGTCAACCTTGATGCTGTGTATATGTCACATATAAAAACTTACACTGCCTTAACGGACATGACCTGTGACCCTGCAGACTTGCTCACATAAGGTTTTACATGTATGTGTTCTGTCATATACATCTACATGGCACTGTACAGCAATTCAACATCCTGCCATGTATCACCTGTGTTGCACATGTGATACACATGGGACACTGGCTAGCCAGATGGTATTTGCAGGGATGGATATCAACTAAAGCATGTACAGTCAAAGTCAACTAGTAGGCTATATGCCATGGGCCATGTATGAATATATGATGAAAAGTTACCTGGCAGTAGCCGACAGGTGGGTCTCTGGGGCCAGGTGGAGCAGTGCCACATTACTGATCCACAGGGTTAATGATACATTTACCATGAGGTCATCACACCATGTCTGAGAGGGGAGCGATGTGCAGCTTTGACGGACAGGAATGCATAGTATGGCAGGACTATGTAAAGTGTATGGGACAAGGATATGTCCAGCATGTGGAAGGTGGATGTCCATGAAGTATGTGTTTGAGATCAGGATGTGTATGTGTAGCATGTCCAACATCACTGGGTTGGACATGGATTTATTCAGGGTATGCATCATGCTACATAGTGGAGATGGGGAATGGGAAGCCTGGTGTAGGCCATCTGCACATGGCCAATACCCCTTAAAGGAAATATGTGATCTGATATGGGTCACTTGAGTGTTGTGTATGGCTGGACAATGATCTCTAAATTCATGGATGGCACCCTGTCATTATTAGAGTTGCCACATATGACTATCTGACAGGTGTGATGACGTAGCTATCACAGGAAAGACAACTTCCCAGCTGCATCCCTTACACACAAGTGTCCATTATGTTGACCGCTGCCTAGGTGGTAGTTCATGGGTACAGGGTTATTAACATAGGGGTGACAATGCAATATGTAGCTGTCAGATTGTGGCCATATGTCACACATACCTCACCCACAAAGCCCCTTCTGTATGTTGTCCACAACACTTCTGAGTCGGCTATTGCTCCTAAGTCATAGTCATTCGCATACTTCAATAGGCAGATGACTTCTGTTTGTCTGTGAGGTATGGACTACAATGAGGGGGAATACAATTTATTAACACTGACTTACTGTAGCTGCCACTGGTGTGATAAGCATGTATTATTCAGACACCTTCTGTAGTGTTGGTTCTGTCAGCAGTCCCATTGCAAAACACTCCTTTGACATAGGAATGTACAACTAGTATATCGAGTGTAGGTGGTACACAGTATGGGTGATGATGTCCTATGACCTGGCAAGGTTATGATATGTACTGCTGACATCAATTATTTGATTAAGGTTTATGGCCTTCCAGACCAGACTCAGCAGGGTAGTAGTGCAGTACTTCCCATTATCAGTGGTGTCTCCCTCTGTGTGGGTTGTGATATCTATTGGTGTGCACCATTCAGTGTGTACACAGCCTGACATGGAGCTATGTTATACATGATGTGTATGTGGAGAGCATCTTGTTTTGCCATATGTGTAGGATACAACCTGTGATGTGGACAGGTCCCATGCAGTCTGAGTGCAGCTTGTACCTGCATAGTTGTGGGTACAGGGACCCTGTGGTGTACATAGATATATGATTGTGTACCTGTTGGGGGGGGGGCAGTGTGTTTATGTTATCCAAAACCCTATCTGGATTGCTTATTCATGCTCAGCACTTGTTCAGAACTTGTAAGCACTACGTAAGCTACTAATTACTATAGCACTCAATCTTCCTCATTACCTAGACGTAAACAGGTTTTGTACATACTTTTCTCACTTGCTTAGAGTAAAATAGCTCTTGTACTCACTTTCCTCACTTATCTAGGGGAAAGTAGTTCTATATTCATGCAAGTCCAAGAGTCAACTGCCAGTGTTCTCTCCTGTCTATTTGATGAATCTGGACATCTTGAGGCAATGTACACATTGCCTCATGTACACAGACAAGCCTCTCTGCCTACCACCCAACACTACAACCTGTGAGAGATGCACTTATCTAGCCAAACCTGGAGGTAAAGCTCTCTCCAACCAAGCCTGACCATGACAGTCATGTAGAGAAGGTAAACATTCACACCACACCACACTCATCACATAGTCTCACTGAATCTAGCCCACCATTAACTGAGAAAACTACTCATGTACCAACTTAATAGCTCAACGCTTTCTGGAATTCATAAACACCAATGCCCTGGATCAACATATCCACACACCCACCAGGGGCAACAGTATCCTAGACCTAAGCATTACCAACATGAGTGACCGGTGCTCCACACGTGACGTCAACTCCTCGTTGGTCAGATCCAACCATGAGCTGATCACCGTTGATATCCACATCCCGCCCCCACCTCCCATTAAGGGAAAAACAGTATAATATGTCTACAAAGCCAACTTCATGCTTCTTAAGACAGACGTGGTGAATGTCATGACACCCATGCAGATGGACAATACTGTTACAACTGCTGAATCCTACACAAATGCACTCTATAAGCAGTTACACGAGTGCATGGATTGTGTTATCCCAAATAGAGCCAAGACGCTATACTCCTAATTAAGGAAACCAATCTGGTGGTCCCCTGCCATAAACAGACTGCACTACAGGAGGAAGACACTGTTGCAAATGAGAGTACAATCCCATGCATGGAGGAGCTCTCTGGTCAGCCTCAGTAAGAAGGTGAGATCCCTTATAAGATCCTCCAAAGCTAGCTACGAAAACAAAACCGCCACTAATTCCAACAACAACCACAAAGCATTCTATAGCTTTGTCACATATCTCGATGTCAACACCCAGATCTGCTCTGAGTTACAGCACAAAAGCATGAACATTACAGAACCAACTGATATTGCCAACATCCTGGCAGATAGGTTCAGTGCTACCTTTCCCCCCTCCCTCTCAAAGCTGCACACTCTAAAGCCAATATCACAGCATCCATGGGACTGAACAACATCCCAGGCTGTGTTTTACACAAACTTCAGAACATACTGACGCACCACCTATGCACCATGTTCAATAATAGCCTCACATCGGGCATGGTGCCTCCTGAATGGTGCACAGCAACAGTTATCCCACTCCACAAAGGTGGTGCCACAACAGACCAAGGGACTTATTGCCCTATAGGCCTGACTAGCCTGGTCTGCAAGGCTATAGAGCACATTATGGATCTCAGTGACAGAGACATTGGGTACTTCCAAACCTTTAACCCTTCCCAGTTTGGCTTTGTTAAGGGCAGACCATGCCTCCTAAACCTGGTGGACTTCTTAGAGACAGTTACCAAGGCATCAGATAAAGTTAAGGAGGTCCCCACAGCCTACCTAGATCTCTCAAAGGCTTTCAACACCATTCCTCATTCTGGTATTATCAACATACCATCCACCTGAACATTAACCCCTACGTCATGTGATGGTTTGCAAAGTGGCTCATGGACAGAACCCACCCTAGAGCCGATTGTATACCAGTTACAAGTGGCGTCCTCCAGGGCTCTGTCCTAGGATCCCTCTTGTTCGGTATATAATTCTCTGATGTACAGACAAGCACAGGAGGGCTTTGGCTGAAAAAATTTGCAGACAACTGCAAACTAGGGGACATAATTTTTTCCCCAGCTGTTACAGACACCCTCTGGAAGGGTCGCACTGAGACAGATACCTGGTGTCAATTTCATGGCCTCAAGCTGAATGCCTAAAAGTGCATAGTCATCCCCTTTGGATATAACTAATTACCCATGGACTACCACATTGGTGCTAGTCCCCTACATACAGAAAAGGTAATAAGGGATCTGGGAACCCCAGTAGATAGCAGACTCTCCATTGATACCAATAATGACAAGGTGGTTAGAATATCCTTCTACATGGCCCCCCTAATTTCTAATGGGCTCACATCCAGATCAAAGGAGGCTATTGTGCCTCTCTACTCATGACTTATTAGACCCATTAAAGGATACAACACTCCATTTGGGATATTCCTTACAAGACAAAGTACAGGTGTGTACACTTACCATAAATGTAGATGTTCGAGTGTATTCACTGTTGCAGTCATTATATTTGAGTAATCCTGCTGGCAGGTTGCCCTCAGTCGGCCTGAATTCCAAAGTCTTGGGTCCTGTGTCAGCTGCTGTTGCCTCTTCCCTAACGTCAGGTTGTCAGGGGTATAAAAGAAGAAGCCAATGCCATTTTCTTCAGTTTTTCTTGCCCCAGATGTCAGGTGCCCCCCTAAAAGGGTAGCCAAAATTTATATATATATATGAAATTACATGCACCAATATAAACTTGACCTTCATCTACAAGCAAATACACCACATAGGTTGTATAAATCAGAGAAGGAAAGATAAGTTAGAGCAGAAAAAAGGGGGATGGCGGGTGGGAAACCTGGACTGCAACAGTGAATACACTCGAACATCTACATTTATGGTAAGTGTACACAACTGTACTATGTTCTTCATGTTTCAATGTTGCAGTCATTACATTTGGGTAGAGTCCCAAACCTATGGTTGGGAGGCTGGAGCTAATCAGTATTAGGAGCGGCTATGAGGCCCTGCAGAACTGCAGTGTCAAAGCCTGCCCTGGATTTAGAGTAGAGTGG
Source organism: Protopterus annectens (assembly GCF_019279795.1). Lineage (NCBI taxonomy): Eukaryota > Metazoa > Chordata > Ceratodontiformes > Protopteridae > Protopterus > Protopterus annectens. Next base: position 989,663,727 of record NC_056732.1, on the reverse strand, counting down.
CAGATGATAGTGATTCGTAAATATGTGCACTGAACTCCAAGTAGCAGCCTCTTAAAATGTCTTTGGTTGGTACTCCCCTGAGAAAGGCTGCTGAAGTGGCTGCAGCTCTGGTTGAATGTAGCCTAATGCCCTTAGGCACTGGCTTTCCATGTTGAAAATAGCAGAAACAAATGCAGTGGCCTATCCACTTTGAAATAGTCTGCTTTCCTTGTGATCCTGCAGCATGTGCCACTATTAACTGCTCTGTCTTCCTGAAAGCTTTGGTTCTGTCCAAGTAGAATCTAAACTGTCTGTGTACATCCAAGGAATGCAGAATTCTCTCCCCCTTGTTCTGTGGGTTTGGATAAAAAGTTGGCAGATGAATGGTTTGGTTAAGAGCCACACTGGACACCACTTTAGGCATAAATGTTGGGTTTGTCCTCAGAGAAAGCCTGTCTGGATAAAACATGATAAAAGGTTCCACAGCCATGAGTGCCTGTAGCTCTGAAACTCATCTTGCTTAAGTTATTGCTAGAAGCAGAGCTGTTTTCCAAGATAAAAACTTTATATCAGCAGTAGCAGCTGGCTCAAAGGGAGGCAGGGTGAGTTTTTCCAAGACATAGTTGAGGTCCCATGCAGGTATTGGTGATCTCCTTGGAGGCCTTAAATTTTTGGCTCCTCTGAGGTACTGCTTTAATAAAGGATGAGAAAAGATTGGTGGCTCTGTATTGTAATGAGCCAAAGTGGCAGAGGCATGAATCTTAACTGATGAAAAAGATAGGCCTTTGTCCAGCATCTCAGTTAAGTATTGCAAAATCTGAGGAATATTTGGTACTGCTGTATCAGTTCCTTGTGCCTGGTTCCAAGCACATAATCTCTTCCATTTTCCAGCATAATATTTTCTAGTACTAGGCCTTCTGTCTTCCAAAATGACATCCATCACAGCTTTACTGAGAGGTGTGTTTTGTATGATTACATTATCCACCATGCTGCCAGATTTAAAGTTCTGAGTTGGCTGTGCCGGATCTGATTGTTTTGCTGGGACAGTAGATGGGGTATTTGAGGTAAGGGCCAAGCTGGGCAATGAGACAAATTCCTTAGGATTGGATACCAGTACTGGTGGGGCCAGTCTGGGGCAATCAGTATCATCTTTGGCTTCTCCTGTCTGACCTTTAGGAGTACCTTGGGGAGGAGTGGCAGTGGAGGAAAGGCATATACTGATATGTTTTTCCAGCTGAAAGATAGGGCGTCCATTTTCCATGCTTGTCTGTGATAAGTCCTTGTGCAGAATCTTTTTAATTGGTAGTTGTGAGGGGAGGCAAATAGATCTTATGTCTGGGCATCCCCATTCCCTTGTTATCATGCTGAAGACTTGTTGATCCAGCTGCCACTCATGGGGATCCATGAGGTTTCTGCTTAGTTCGTCTGCCAGAGTATTTTCTTTTCCTGGCAGGAATTGTGCCTGCAGATGTACTCAGTAAGCCAATGCTGTGTTCCACAAAGCCATGGTTAGTCTGCAAAGGGGGTAAGAATATGTGCCCCCCCTGCTTGTTTAAATACCACATGACCGTGGTGTTGTCTGTCTTTATCAGTAGTTGTCCCGGATGCAGTAGGTCCTTGAAGGCTGTCGGGGCATTTTGAACAGCTAGTATCTCTTTTTGATTGATATGTAGATGCATTTGGTTTGAGGACCATGTGCCCTGAATGCATCTTCCTGCCATGTGGGCCCCACAGGCATAATCTGATGCATCCATTGTTAGTGTCTGCCTGGCTGGGGTAATGTGAATGGCTGTCCCTTGTTCTGGTGACAAGCCTTCGACCCCATTGAAACTCCTGCTGCAGGCAAGGAAGGAGAGTAATCATTGTTTCCAGACTGTGGCAATGTTGAGCCCAAACACTTTTTAGGTACCACTGAAGTTTCCTCATATGCAGTCTTGCATATGGAATTAGTAGAATGCAGGATGCCATAAAGCCCAAAGCCTGCAGAATTTTTCTTGCAGATAACTGGGCCTTTGTTGGCAACATTCTGAAATAGGTAGTTAGTTGCCTTTGTTTGTCTGGCATGAGATAAGCCATCTGGGCAGTTGTATTTAAGCTTGCACCCAGGAATATTATCTCATGAGAGGGTACTAGTTTTGATTTCTTTTTGTTGACTGTGGCATGTTAGAAGTCTTTTCACAAAGGCCAGATGTTGTAGAAGAATGTCCTTGTTCTCTGCTTGAATTAGGCAGTCATCCAAGTAAGGATATATTTGTATTCTTCTTTGTCTGCAGAATGCAATTACTGGTGCCAGGCACTTTGTAAAGACCCCGGGCACAGTAGATAAGCCAAAGGGCAGTGCAGAGAATTGGTAATGCATTGAGCCAGCCTTGAATCTGAGGTATCTGCATGATTGTCTGATTGGGACATGCAGGTATGCCTATTTTAGGTTTAAAGTCACAAGCCAAGCATTCTTGCCTAGCATGGGCAGAAGCTGCTGCAAAGTTAACATTTTGAATTTTGGCATATCCAGGAATGTGTTCAGAATAGATAGGTCCAGTATTGGTCTCCAGGCCTTGTCCTTTCTGGGTACCAAGAACAGTATTCAGTAAAATCCTTGTCCCTGCTCTTGCTCTGGTACTTGCTGAATGGCCCCCATGTCCATGATGGATGAGACTTGTTTTTGTGCCTCTGCCCATTGATTTTTTGGCAGATCTGGCCAGCCATTTGCCTTTGGCAGGGTATGGAAATGGAACTTGTAGCCCTGTGACACTATGTTTAGAACCCACTTGTCCTGTGTTATAATGTGCCAATTTTGAGAAAAAAGTGCTAATTTTCCCCCTAAGGGTGCTGCCAGGAGATAAGTGCTTGGTGCAGGCAGGGGGAAGTCATTGGGACTGTTTCCTGTAAGGTTGTGATTTGTCTTCTCCAACTTTGGAGGTAGAAGCACCCCATTGCTTTGACCTGTATGAACCTTGAGCCTGTGATCTGCCTCTGGGGCATCTGGATCTGCCCATTTGAGGTCTGTATGACACAGGAAAGGACCAATTCTTTGTAGGCCAGTGTCTACTAAACCTAGGTGGCTGTACTTGTAAACAATCTTTGACAGTTTGCATAGATTTAGCTTTGGCCTCCATTTTCTTTAACACCTCTTCTGCCTTAACACCAAACAAAGTATCATGCTGTAAAGGTGCATCTAATAATTTAACTTTCACATGATCAGGCAGATTGTGTTCCTTTAACCAAGCATGCCTCCTAATTACAGCACCCGTAACTGAAGCCCTGCAGGAGGCCTCCAAAGAATCAAAACCACATTGCAAAGTATGCTTTCCACCTTGTTCAGCTGCATGGAATAAATCCTACATTTCCTTGTTTTCTGCACATTCAGAGTTTAACAACATTTTCTGTTTAAGCAATGCCATGATATATTGCTGATATTTGAGCATATGAAACTGACAGTTTAAGGCCCTTATAGCCAAGGTAGCAGATGTGTAAACCCTTTTTCCCCATCTGTCCAGTGCCCTAGAATCTCTGTCAGAGGGGGTAGGATTTTCTGCAGTTGAAGCCCTAACTCCTTTGGGACCCTGTGAAATAGTCTCTGGGTCTGCAGCAGGGTTTTTAAAAAGGAATTTATGAGAGTCAGGAACCCTGTAATATCTATCAGGCTTATCAGGAGCTGGAGGTAAGGAATCAGGGGTAAGACTAGACTCTGAAAACACATAATCTACAATGTCTAACACAAGTGGAATGGCTAGAGGCCTGTGTTGAGGAAGTAAAAGGAAATCTTTGAGCCTCTTTTTAGATTCTGAAAAATCTTGGCTCTCCCAGTGGATATGCTCCCTCATGGTATGCAAGGTTTCCTCAAAAGAGTAGTCCTCTGGAGGAGAAGCTGAAGGTATAGATTCTTCAGCATCAGAATCCTCATAGGGGGGAAGATAATATTCCTGATCAGTAGAGGAATCAGAAGAAATAGAAATCTGATCTGAAGATTCATAGTCAGTCTCTTGCCTAGGCCTCTTATCAGGTGGGGGAAGGGAACCCCTGATCAAGGTAATCAAGTCTTCGGACATTTTGAGCATCTGTTTTTTGGGCATAGATGTCTGTCCACATGGCTCTTGAGTTTGTTTCTTTGCTTTAGAAGGTGCTTTAGTCTTTGCCTTTGAAGCTGAAGTCGGTTTAATGTAAAGATGTTTAGGTCTGAATACACCCTTAGAAGCTGGTGCCTGCTCAGTGGCTCCGGACCCATCTGAGGGAATAGTATCCGAGGCTCCAATACCTTGAGTTTCCAGTGGCATGGCTGACTCCACATGGGAGTCGGTAGTGGGCTGTGACTCTAAAGTAGCGGACATCAGGGGCTGTGAAAGCGCCTCACTGAGAACCGGCGAACCGGCGACTGGCTTAGGAGAAGCTTCATCGTCGGTTTTGGGCCTTGGTTGTTTATCTCTCTCTTTTTCTTTGCTTTTTTTGTGAACTCTGGTAGTCGGATGGCCATACGACGACATTTCTGGATAATTAAATCGGCGTCCAAAATAGTTTAAAGCAAAATCATACCGACACTTAATAGTGCATTTGTTAAATCTAGCACAAAACCGATTACCAGAAATATTGCGATCAGGGCCTAGGCAAGGAATGCAGTAAGAATGAAAGTCCTTATGAGGTATTTGCTTTCCACAAGAAATACAATTATTTACTATTTCTGACATCAGTCTGGAGCAAGAAAAAAGTTTCCCCAATGGGGTACTTAGCTTTATTGAAGATTTCCGATCTGAAATTCGAACACAAAAATCTCAGGAGTCAGCTGACCGGCACTTGCGAACTGCTTCTGCTTCGGGCACTGCACGGCAAGAAAGACTGAAGAAAATGGCATTGGCTTCTTCTTTTATACCCCTGACGACCTGACGTCAGGGAAGAGGTGACAGCAGCTGACGCAGGACCCAAGACTTTGGAATTCAGGCTGACTGAGGGCAACCTGCCAGCAGGGTTACCCAAATGTAATGACTGCAACAGTGAAACACGAAGAACATCTGCAACAGCTTGGAAGACCACAACAGTACCACATCAAGAGGATTACTGACCTCAAACAGATGACCTATGCAGCCCAACCTAAGAAACTCCAGCTGTACTCGTTTGTATACCACATACTCACAGGTGATCTCTGCTTGACATACAAGGCCCATGTCCAACCCAGTATTGCTGGATATGCTCCACCTAAACAGAGGCCCCTGAGAGCCACATGCTCTAGGGATATACACCTAACCACAATGATGACTAGGACGTGCTGGACAGATAGATTCCTGACCCCGACACTCCCCTTGCTTTGGAACATGATTCCAAAGTACATCAGGCAGGGTCCTCACTAGCACTCTTCAAGGGAAAACTTGATGTGTGGATGGGAGAAAGACATGTACCCCAGGGATCACTGCAGTGGCTTTGCTGGACAGAGGCACAGGGAACTAATGGCTCTGCCATTCAGAGGCACAGGGAACTAACCTATGGGGGTTACCACAATGATGACTAGGACGTGCTGGACAGATCGATTCCTGACCCAGACACTCCCCATGCTTTGGAACATGATTCCAATGTACATCAGGCAGGGCCCCTCACTAGCACTCTTCAAGGGAAACCTTGACATGTGGATGGGAGAAAGACATGTACCCCGGGGATCACTGCAGTGGCTCTGCTGGACAGAGGCACAGGAAACTAATGGCTCTGCCATTCAGAGGCACAAGGAACTAAACTATGGGGGTGGCGAAAGCCAAAACACTCTAGCTAGGCTTTTAAATACCCTTGGTAAGACAGCCTAGTACCTACCTTTGCACTTATTACATGTCTTATGTGCAAGGATAGTTAACTAGCTCTTCCATTTTACTTTGCTATCATGCTGATAAACTGTCGGGTGACTAAAAGTCATATGTATCCTGTTATCGTGTATTGTAAATGCCAATAGACATAAATAATGTTTGTCTAACATAACAGTAATGCTATGTAACTTGTAATACATATCTGTCTACAATACTGTACATTACACAGTTATTGGCACAATATCCCACAATGCAAATCATAATTGCACAGTGGGCCAACCTTCGACATGTTATTCTCAGTAATACACCCATACATATGGCTACTGTTACAATATATCAACATATACTATCCCCTGTTATAGCACATACATGTTGGACCAGCCATGCCACTGACAGGGGCTGGTGAGGAATATTTGTGTTCAAAGCCCTTATATAGCATCCCTTGTGGTGTATGCATTGTTTGCTTTGTGACCTACAGCAGTACACACAAATACTACAAGCGTTACTATGCTCAACAATACATCACCACAAGATAACTGTTTCCACTATATGGATTGCATGCACTTTAAATACTACAGAAAAGGTACTAAATACACAGACATACTGACTGTTCTACATACCTTATTAGCAACCAGAGGTGTCGTTAACTGTTGATTCAATCCTTTTCAGTTTGTCTTTTAATCTTCTTTGTAAAGTTCTGCTGGTATATATGGATGGTTTGAATGTGTGATAAGTCATTCTTTTCTAGTTAAATATCGGTAACATGTGGTATCCTGACCACCAACTGGTGTTCCAAAGTAGCTAATTAGATGCACATCAGCTGTGCAGCTACTCCATTAGCTGATACCATGGCAACAGTGGTGTATAACTGAGCACTCTTTTTGGGCATTGTCCGTTTGCCTTACTTTCAAGAAAGACGGCCTGGATGTGCTGTTTGTGATGTATTTCAACAGCTATATGAAGACAGACAGAGATATATTAGCTTCATGTCTCCTGTGGATTGTGTGTAATGGCTAGACAATTTTGTTCTACATGTGAGTACAGCTGTTATATTTCAGAACATTGCTACTTATGAAGGGTTTGTTTGTACCTGATACCTCTGCAGATGATTAAGTTTGGCAAGGATGTTTGGGCAGTCAAAGCTGTATGGCTGTGCATAAACTGTTATGTGATTTACAGTGTGGTCACCAGACATCCTTGTTTTGGTGTACAAGGGTAACATACTGTGCTGTTACTCAGTAATTGGTAACACATCCTGGTGTACACACATCCCTCTGAAATGGGATTAGTGCAAAAAAACCCTGTAACATCAGCAGCTGTTCCATTGTATAACAGCAACTATTTCACATAGAGCCAGATTAGTGTGCCTCTGACAAGGTATGTTAAGGCTTCTGCAGATGTCGTGCAGTGAGTGAATGATTAGTGATGTTATTACAGTTTGTATTGTAATTTGTTTGGGTGTGGGGGTGATGCTGGTGGGTGTGCATAGCAGATGCAAGTGTGTAGGAACTGCTTTTATACATAATCGATATGTGCATGAGGGTTCCTTCCCTATTTGAACCCCTATTCTTTAGTAGACTAATACTATGGTAATTGCAGGCTGATTCATTAAGGCACTGTTATGTGGTTCCTGTATAGCATGCAGGTGATGTTAGTCCCTGAATCCTTTCGGAAATACATCAGAATGTAATAAAGTGTTGCTACATGAAAGCTGTGTATTTCTGTCATAGGTAGGCTAGTGTTGCCACCTTTTCATATGGCCATAGTGGGACATTTTCGAGACACACATCAGAACTTACAGGCCAACACAAACCCCCGGTCAGTACAAGGGACAGAACTTTCCTTTCTTGCCTAAATATAAGCTTATTCTTGTAGCAGTTTATTGCTTATCCTTTTTCTTGTAACATGTAGGTATTTTAGATACAGAAAGAACTATTGTATGGAACTATTGCATTACATATGGGACATAATTATATCCTATAGTCCCAGGACATTTGCCACATTTAATATATTTGGTCAGGACACAACCGCCCAAAGAGGGATTGTCCCTTGCAAAGTGGGACAGGTGGTAACACTATCACTGGCTCATGTCCATAGCACATATTTTTAATAGTGTATAGACATATACTCTCCATATCTTTTGTTCATAAAGGTTGGTCGTCGCAGAATGTGTGATTCCTATGGTCCATCTCAACCACTGTATACGGGATACCGATGGAATCCTAAAACCACACAGTTCTGACGCACACAGTACCCCCATATATCGACATATCTCTCTCTCTCTCTCCCTCTCTCTCTATATATATATATGATGATGTGTGTGTGTGTGTGTGTGTGTGTGTGTGTGTGTGTGTGTGTGTGTGTGTGTGTATATATATATATATATATATATATATATATATATATATATATATATAAAACATACACCTTTCATTGGGTACATGCTGGTTTGCCCAATTTCAACACATTCCTACCTTTTGTGTTTATCCTCAGTATACACGACTGCCACTGGTACATCTCAGGTAGCTTAGTGGTATGTTATTGTGAAGTTTGTGTACACAGTTGCGTGTTCTAATCCTGGCAGTGATATTTTAGCTCTCAAAGCAGTCACTAGTAGTGCAAGGGTGATTAACGCACATTTCAGCTGTTGTGTGTTCCACATGTTTATTATTCTGTGGAAAACTACCTATATTTGCAAGCTGTGTTTAAGGTATACTATGTAACATAGAAACATCTGAGTAGATTCCTGTCAGGGATACTTCCCATTATTTGGAACTACATCCCTGATTACATTATACAAAACCCCTCACTAACACTCCAGGGAATGCTTGCAGAGTGGGTGGAGAACAGTGGATACACCCCAGGGATCCCGCAATTGGCTCTGCTCCACAGAGGGACAGTTAGTAAATCAATGGGGTGGTGATAGCAGACACTTTTTGCCTATGCTTATGAGTGGCCTCAGCAGTTGGGCATGTACCTACCCATGTATCTATGAGACTCTACATACAGTATGGACACATGCTGATAGCTTAATTTACTGTTCAGGTATTGACTTAACTTGTGCCAATGGCGATTGTGTGTACAATAGTTGAGGGCTACCTATGTAGGATGCACACAGTAGGCCACCTATACATGACAATTTATAGGTGGACATGTGTGTGTGCCATCCATGTTTGCTGTGTGTGCAGGTGGAGAAGGGTGTCAGTCCATGAGTGCCTACACTGTCAGTGTGTGTGCTATACATTCCCTCTTTGCTAAGGCATGGGCATACTGGGCACGCCTCCATCTGCCTACTGAGGCTGGCACAGGGTGTTCATGGTCTGAGTCCCTCTGTGCCTGTGGGTCTCTTGGCAATGGTGGTGGGCTGTGAGGGTCTTCACCATTCTGTCCCTGCTGCAGCTGTTTCTGCAGGATCATATTGTGTAGCATGGCACATACTATGAAGATGTAGGCACACATGCCTGGAGAGTACTGCAAGGCTCCACCAGATATGTTCAAGCAACAGAACTGTGATTTCAGCATCCCAAACATGCACTCTATGATGATTCTGGTTTCTGCGTGTGCCTCATTATGACATTCTTGCGTGGCTGTGTGTGCATTTCTGATGGGAGTCATCATCCACGGTTCCAGTGCATAGCCAGCATCCCCCACCAGGTGGCCATATGGGAGTCCCCCTGGCAAATACCTGATACAGCTGTGAGGCATGCCAGATGTGGGAGTTGTGACAGCTTCCAGGGCTGCCAGCACACACATCCATGATAATGCCCTGGGCATTGCACACTACCTGGCAGTTGATGGAGAGGTATGCCTTGCGGGTTATGTAGCTCCTATCCTGCTCACTGGGTGGTGACTTGATGTATATGTGCATGCAGTCTATTGTACCCAGTACCTCTGGGTAGTCTGCCACACGGTGAAAGAGACACATGTTGCTGGCCAACTCCTCCTGCATTTGGGGGAAGTATATGTGCTCATTGGCATGTGGTAACATGGCATCCAGGAACTACTGGAGTACCCTGGATGCTGATGCCTGTGAGATCCCCATGATATCTCCAGTTGGCCTTTGGAAGGTACCTGTGGCTAGTATTCTCAAGCTTTCACATACCTTCATGTCCACTGGGATGGGTACCCCCTCTGTTACTTCTGGCTCTGAGGAGTGGCCAGCACAGCTCAACACGTTGCTGTATGATGTTCCTGTCCACCTTGTAACACTCTACTATCTCCAGATCATGTAACCCCTGGTAGGTTACCCTGGGTCTGAACACTCTTCTCCTCCTCTGGTACCTGAGATGGTTGTCAACATCATCGTCCACACCACCGTCAGTCTCCAACACATGCTGGTGAATCAAAGCATTGGTGGCCCCTAACATGTACATATTAAAAGTTCCCCGTCTGTATACACCAATGGTGCAGAATGTCTGGGAATGCACAAGTGTGTGGGGCTTTCACACCTTATACTATTGTGCAATGGATGATGCTGGTGTAATTGGGTAGGTTTGTGTAATTCCAGCTGCGGGGTATCTTAATTATTGGTTTTACAGCAGGCACTGCTATTGTGGGGCCTTTGATGTTATCTTACATTTGGCTGCCATGATTCATCTATTGCCCTTTACTTCAATTTTCAACCCAATTCCCCTCCCATTGTCAGGCATGCATCCAGCTGCCAGCTTTCTTGTTTTGTACTTTCACAACCCAGGATTTTGTTGGGAAATGTGTTATGTAGCTGATCTACTGCAATTTTGCTTTGTTCTGCTGTGACAGTTCTCTTTTCTTTGCTGTGTGGCACCTCCCCTTTCCTGTTCTACAGGTAGCTGCTAGCAGCTTTGTTAGCTGTTGTCTATGGCCCACTGTGAGTTCCTAGGTGTTAATTATTCATTTGTACTCCAATTACCATGCTGCAGCATTTCCTTATTGTCTTCCCATATCCTACCTGTTTCAGTTGTGGTGCACAGCCATTTACTGGGTTTCGAGCGTGTTTTCATCCACGTTCACATGAACTTTCAGTTACCTTGTGTGCTCTCAGCTAAGCAAAGCTATGGCTACTTCCACACCCCTATCCTGCAGCTTTGCTTAGCAACAGGCAACCGGGATTAGCAATGATCCAATGTGCTTACAGCTACAGTGGCACACCCCTCTCTTGATGTCATGTTTACCTCCAGGCCACTCCTCGATGTTGTACCACTACACCGTGTGGTACATCCTTACGCCAGCGGGGCATTTGCGATTCAGTATTACTTGACTCATTTGCATGGCATTGACTATTAATTCCTAGTTACCGCACAGAACACCGTCACAGACCCTTAGCAACCCTTGTGCCATAGTTGTGGTGTAGCATGCGTGCCATTGATTATTATGGGGATATCATGAATTGTGTTACATTGCAGTTTTATGACATCTAAATATAATTTTCTTGTGATCCCGTTTGCAAACAGATGCACTGCAGTTTTACTTTGCGTTTGTGTGGCCATGACAATAAATGTTATTTTTTATGTGCTGTGCATGTTTTGTTATGCTATTGGCTATATATTTAGCCATTGGCATATATTACCATTATAATACGTAAGTTTGGTCCACTTTCATGGCTTTGATTTTATGTTTGACAAAATGTAAACCGTTTTTTTTTTTTGTTGTTGACATTTCTTCATGCTTATGCTACACCTGAACTACTTCACGAATCGCTATATACCTTCATTTGCATGCTACATTGCTGCTCATGGGGTAATTAGCATGCATGTGCCAGGACCTGCGCAGCTCTGGCATACACTGGTAGTGCACATGGAAACAGCTCATACCTGAATCGCTCGGCAGCCATATTTGGCGCTAGATCGCCGATGCTACTCTGGCGCCTGGCGCAAGCTTCATGAATCCCGGGGAATGAATTGTCACGCATTATGTAACTGTAGAACTGAGTTCATTTATAGCTAGTTATGAGAAAGGACTAGGTATTTATTATGTAAGTTAGTCTGGGACTTGACAGTTACATATCCAGGAACTGGTTACGTAGGACTTTAGTATATTTTTAAAGTTAGATATTTTATTTTACATTCTAATTTCAAGGGGAGAGAGTTCCAGATATTGGTGACTGCACTAAAGTAAAGGGAGTCACCTGACATATATTTGTTGTTGTTGGTCTTTCGGTTTTTCCCGGTTAGGGATTGCCACAGCAGAACTCCGGTCGGCTAATGATTGGCAATAAATTTTTACGGTGAAGAGTTGCCAGCTCGACGCCCAACCTTCAACGAAGGCACGCCCATTCACGCATGTCTTTCGGAATGCCACTCAACAGTGGGGAGGACATACAGACTCCACACAGAAGGCACTCCCCGCACTCCAGCCAAGAATCGAACGGGAGAACCTCTTGCTGTGAGGTAACAATGCTATCGCTGCACCACTGCAGATATGTATAGTCACCTGACATATATTTACTTTTAGATATTTATATAAGTGCTTTGTTTGTCGATCTTAATTGACAGTTGTTGTTGTAGAGGTTGATTAGGGCTATAAGGGCTGGTGTTTTATTGGGACAATAAACTATTTGGTGTGCCATTGTAAGTTGGTTAAAGTTCAACAAGTTAGATAGTCCTAGCTGCCTAATTGCTTAAGGGCTTGACAGTGGTGGGATTGATAGGAGGAGTTGGTAGAGAATTCTGTTAATTTGTTATAGCAAGTGGTTAATTTGTTTAGGTCACCCTTATTTGGGTTAGTTAGAACAGGGGATGAATATAGTAAAGTGGAGAGTAGGTGAGTTCTAGCTATGATGGTTTTACTGTCAGTGGTCAGGTAGTTTTTGCATCAAGAAAGGGTGCCTAGTTTTTTGTGAACTTTAGTTATGGTCTCGGTTATATGTATATCGAATTTCAGATTTTGGTCAATGATGGTCCCTAATAGTTTGGTTTGTGTCACTGGGGTGATGAGGATGTTGTCTGCTGAGTATATTTTAAAAAGGGGAATGAGGTCAGTAGCTTTGGAGGCATAGAAGAACACGAGTTGGGGTTTTTTTTGGATTTAGAATAAGTTGAGAGTTTGGCAGCCAGGCTTCTATGGCACTGAAGGATTCTATGGTTTTATCTTGAAGAATTTGGACCAAGGGAGCTGAGGAGATTAGCGTGGCATCATCAGCATATTGGACCAGATTTTCTTGATGGATGGCTGTGTACTGGTTGTCTGTGAGAATTATGAAAAGTAGGGGTTCAAGTGTAGATCCCTGTGGTACACCTAGGGTATCTGGAAGGAGGGGGATAGGGAGTCCATCTATTTGTCTACCTGCTGATGTTTGGAGAGCTAGTCTTTGAACCAGAGCAGGTTGGAATTACTTAGGCTGAGTTTAGAGAGGACAGTTAGGAACTTGTTGTGAGAGACCACATCAAATGCTTTAGACAGGTCTAGAAAGACAGTGGAGACTAGATTACTTAGGTTCCATTGTTGATTGACAGTGTTGGCAAAGCTAATGAGGGTGTTGGTAGTGCTGTGGCTTGGCTGGAAACAGTTTTGTGTTTTGGCAAGGAGGTTGTTGGATAAGAGATAGTTCAGTACTTCAGATTGAATACATTTATCTAATATTTTTGACAATAGGGATAGTATGGCTATTGGATGGTAATTGGGTAATTCAGTTGAGGTGCCACCTTTATGTACAGGAATTATGTGACAGATTTTCCAAAGGGAAGGTACCATTTGCTCAGCTATAGATCTGGTTATTAATATAGAAATGGGTATGCAATGGCTTTGGCTGCAATCTGGAGGTATTCTGCTGGGAGTTTGTCTGCTGCAAGGCTCGTAGGTTTTAGTTTGGACAGGTGCTTATAGATGAGACTAGCTGGGACTGGTTTGAGTGAAAAGAGGTTTTGATTGTTTGGGAAGTTTGGCAGAGTAGTGGAGGAAGAGGGGGTAATCAATTTAAGAATCACATTGGTGAAGTAGTCATTGAATTGGGTAGCTGTGCTGATTGAGGTACCATTTTGTTAATAGCCACCCAGAATATTTGTGGGTTACAGTTGTGTTTATTTTGGATGTCAGAGTAGTGGCTTTTTTTATAATTTATTTGCCTTTTAGCTTTATTTCTTAGTTGAAGAAATAATTGTCTATTTGAGTTATTTTTATTAGTACGCTAGGTGTCCCAGGCCTTATCTCTTTCTTTTAGAAGTAGTCGAGTGATTTTGGAGAGCCAGGGCCAGGGGGCGTAGTTGGATTTAATTCTAATTGTTCTAGGAGGGGCTCACTGGTTAAGTATATCTAGAAAGGTGAAGTTAAAGTGGTCTGCTGTCATAACCAGTGGAAGGCTGATAAGTGGAGACCAGTTACAGTAGTTGAAGGCTGTTTTGAAGTCATCAGATTTTAAGTTTTTAGAGTAGAGAATTTGTTAGATGGAGGGTTGCTTTGTTGGTTTAATTTGTTGTCTTAGAAAAAAGGTGGGGAGTTGATCACTTACAGTATTGGGTAGTGTACAGAAGTGTTGTGTTGAGGATGGTCGATTAGTCAGTATCCAGTCTAGTATGGATTCTTTTTGTGTAGATTTATACTGGTGGGGGTTTGTATCAGCTGCCTGAAACCATAAAGATTTATATGCTTGGATGGTAAGGGTGAATTTAGGCAGGGTCAGTCTAGGATAAAGTCTCCTAAGATGATAGTTTCCTATGGAAGGGATAGGGTTGCCCAGCGGATTATGGATTCCAGTGTGTTAATATTGTTGCCAGGAGGGATATCCGAGTAGGTTCAGGTGTTTTTATTGCTTAATTTTTACCTTGGAGAAAAGAGTATCTACATTGTTAAATATAGGGATGTCTGTGCTAATAAGGGCAACAGTGAGGTTGTTTTTGAAAAGAAGGGCAACACCACCTCCTCTCTTAGATAATCTGTCTATTCTAAATATATTATACCCTGGTGGTAGTATTTCATTATAGGTTCATAGGTTCATAGGTTGGTACTAGGCTATCGGCCCTAGGGCCTATACATGCCTAGGGACAACAATTCCCTGGATATTTCTTCCCACAATATTTACTTCCCTTGACCCCTGTCTAGCAGGGCAACTGACATGATCCCCGGGGTGAATTTCCAAGCTCCCATCCAATCATCAAGGCTCCTTTTGAAGAGGGCCAAGGAGGCACTCTGCTTGACATGTATGGGCAGTCTATTCCAGAGTATGGGGAGTCTCTGTGTCAGGAACCTATCCCTCCAGCATGTTTTGTTCATTGTGATGACAAGGTTTGGATCCCTGGAGTGTATTGCTCTGAGGGATTGGGATTTCTTTAATTGGAGCATGTCCAACAGCTCAGGGTTTTACATGGCCTTGTATGTTAAGCAGTGATCGCCTCTGAGTAGACGATATGCCACAGAGTATAGCTGGAGTTTTTTTTAGACGGTCAGTATAGAGCATCTGCTTTAGGCCTGTGATTCTTTTAGTGAGGTATTTCAGCAGCATTTCCAGCTGTTGCAGATGTCTTGTGAGGCACATATCAAAATGGGGCATTGTACTCTGTAATGGGTCTAATGAGGGATGAGTACAGTGGGACAATAACCTTCTTTTTTCTGGATGAAAAGTCCTTAGTGATGAGGTGTGCCACATAGAAGGATTTCCTGACTGTTGTGGTGATGTGGTTATCGAAGGTGAGACCACTGTCCACCTATGTCCCTAAGTCTCTCATCATACTTTTGGTATTTAGTGTACTGCCACCTATGTGGTAATTCATGGGTGCATGTTTTTTTCCCAAAGGGGATAACTATACATTTCTTGGCATTAAGCTTGAGCCCATGGCTCTGGCACCAAGCATCTGTTTCTGTAAGACCCTTTTGTAGAATATCCACATCATTTGGGGATTCAATAATGGCTCCCAGTTTGCAGTCATCTGCATACTTTGTTAGCCAGAGTCCCTTAGTGTTGGCCTGTACTTCAAAGAAGTAGATGTCAAACAAGACCAGTCCCAGGACTGAACCCTGAGGTACTCCACTTGTCACATATCTGGAGCTGGATTTGGAGTCGGCAGCTTTTATAGTCTGGGTTCTGTCAGTAAGTCAGTTGGCAACCCATTGAGTGACATAGGGATTTATGCACAGCTTAGTAAGTTTATCTATGATTCCAGAGATAGGGATGGTGTTGAAGGCCTTGGAGAAGTCCAGATAGGCTGTGTGGACTGCCTTACCCTCATCCACAGCTCTGGAGACTGATCTGAAGAAGTCAATCAGGTTCAGGAGACAAAATCGGCCCTTCACGAACCCAAACTGGGTAGGGATCCAGTGTTTGAAGGTTGCCAATGTCTTTATTTATAAGTTCCATGATAATGCGTTTCATGCCCTTGCAGATCAGTCTCATCAGACTGATGGGACAATAGTTCCTGGGATCCAAGATGGATCCCCCCTTGTGGAATGGGATAACTGTAGCTGTACGCCACTCAGTGGGCATGAAGCCTAAGGTGAGGCTATGATTAAACATGACACTTAGGTGAGATGCCAGTTCATTTTGTAGTTCATGTAGTACACAGCCCAGGATGTCATCTGGTCCCATGGATGCTGTATTCTTAGCTTTGGAGAGTGCAGTTTCTACCTGTGTGGCCATGATTACCTGAATTTCACAATCGTTTGGTATTGAAGTGGGCCCTTTAGGGGGTGAGAGGGGGGTGAAGTTGGCACTAAATCGATCTGCCAGGATATTGGCAATATCCTTGGAATCAGTATATTTAATGCCATTCTGTTGTAGCTCAGAGCATATCTGAGCATTGCCATTTCGATTCTTGACATAACTATAGAATGCCTTGTGGTTGTCTTTGGAATCTTTGGCAATTTTATTTTCATAACTAGCTTTGGAGGATTTTATGAGGGATCTTAGCTTATTACTGAGGCTGGTAAGGGAGTTTTTTGAATCCTGGGATTTTCCTCTTTTCTGCAACAGTTTCTTTCTTCTGTTGTATAGTTTGTTTATGGCAGGGGACCAACAGATTGGCTTCCTTTTTTGGAGGAGAGCATCTTGGTTCTATTTGGGATGGCATGATTCATGCACAAGATGATGTGCTCATATAGTGCCTTAGTGTAAGATTCAGCAGTCGAACTTTCAGCTCCCATCTGTATGGGTGTCATGAAGATTGTCACTTCTGACTTGAGTAGCTAGAAGAGTACATAATCCCTGAAAGCCAAAATCCAGAAGACCAAAATCCTGGAAAAAAAATCCAAAACTCAAAAAAATGAACAAAAAGCAACGGAAACTCAAAATCCTGAAAACACACTGGATAACAACACTTACTATATATGTATATATATGTATATATATATATATATATATATATATATATATATGTGTGTGTGTGTGTGTGTGTGTGTGTCTAATCCTTTTTCTAATCCTAGTCTATTTTATTTTTATGCATAACATAAACTAGTTAATACAATATACATAATAGTATGTTTAACAGTGTATCAGGGTCACTAGGTCAAACTATTCTCATTAAGTCAAAAAAAACTCAAATACAAAAAAACCATAACCATTAATAAAAAAATTTTAAATTTTTAATAATATTAAGTTTTTTTAATGACTGGTATAGCAGTATTTTTTATGTATCTGGGAAATACTTTTCAAATACCTCATTCATAGCAGTATTTTCTCAAACCAGGGGGAAATAGGAAAAATAATAACCCAGTTGAGGCCTTAGAAACTCTGTCAATAACTAGGTTTATAGATTAGTACTAGAGAGCCTTAACTGCCCCCTTACTATAATGAAATGTTCCATTTATCCATTGTCCCCTGTGAAATTCAAATCCTGTATTTTTGTGTTTGCAGCCAAAACAGCTCTTCACTCAATAAAAATAGACCCAGTCAGAACTATTCATCTCTCAAACATTTTTTCCATGATTTCTTTTCTAAAACATGTCTATCAAACTTGTATTTAGTCTAATTCCTCCCACCTCTCTGTGATGTGATATAAATGATCTAACTCTGATCCAAAAATATCTTGAAAGTGCATACAAATGTTCTTAAGAGAATTAAGTTTTTCTAAGTTTTTTTTAGAAAACTTCCTAGTCTAAACATCTATATCAAACTTGCACTTTTGGTTGCTTAAATGCCCAACCCTCCAAATATATTGTTTCCTGGATGAATATGGAGTCTGTGGTAATTGATTCTGTTCTATTTATTATATATTATTTTCTAAAAATTGGAGATAAAACTATAGTATAGAAAATCAAATACTTTGTCCATGAGTGTATAATGAAATCTTATCATAATTGTCAATTATGAATCTTGTCATCCACATTGTTAGTTTCCCCATCTTAGATATATTTCTCTCCTTTTCAGGATCTAGTTCTATAAAGAGGAGTAAAACTTCTGTTTATATTTTTAATTTCAATGAACTTCTAAAACTTTTACCTAAATATTCTAGACTTCTGCAAATAACCCTCTGTAATCCCAATATAAATGTTAGGAAATTGTATATGGTGCAAGATGTTAGAAATCAATAAATTGCATTTTGATTGAATAAAATTGTTATATATAGATTATCATTTAGAATTATGCTTATTCTTATCAAATCTATTATATTACTTACTTTCGTAATCTCTTAAAATGCATATTCAAGGTTTTTCATAGCTACAAATAAAACTCCAGGGTAGCTTTTCTTAAATTAGGTAAATTGCAACTTTATTTGTGTAAGGTAAATATCAATAACACATATTAACTTTACCATAGTGTAATTACCTTGGGGCCTTTAATAATGTAATAATAGGTAATGAGAACTACAGGGGCCTTTTTGGGAAGGTAAAAGGTTTAACCACCTTGCCAAATTGCTTTCAAAACAGAAAATTTGATATGTATAATAATAAAGTAACTCACTTTTGTCAGGATCTAGCATATGAAGAGAAATACCTCAGCCTTTAACAGAACTTTTAGTAATTTTAAAAGTATCTTGATTCCCCAATATCAGTTTCTGTAAGCAAATTATATGTGGGTTATGTCATTTAACATATTCTTACATTTTAATTAGTTAGTGCATTCAATGTAAAAGTAACATGATGCCCCATCAATATCATTAGGAAAAAAGACAAAGCTGAACAAGGATGTGAAAAAAAAACAGTCCACAAATGGGAGGATTCAAATGGCTGCGTTAACTTTGGACTAGATTTTGAACTTTTCAGGTATTACTTGTGCATACTTCCACTATAAAATTATCAATAATGGAACCTCACAAGAAATATGATAATTTAAATACTTTTTCCATTAGAAAACATTATTATTACCATTTATGTAACAGATTTCAAAGGTCATAAAGCATCCGCACTGAAACTTAATCACAGTAAAACAGTATTATATTCAAGCACAATGTACAGGTTAATATAAGCTGCTTAAATAAAGATCAATACTTATTTAATAAATCTTAGAACAGCAATATAATCAGTTACAACAGCTAATATAATTAGTATTGTATTTTCAAACAGTTAGGTAACTGCATGCAGAGAGCTGAAACATATCCATTTGTGGTGTAGTGCCCTTTCAAACATCCTCATGTTTCAAGAACAAACTCAAACTGGACTGCAGAGTACACAGTTACAAAAGTATTGTTTTAAATAAATGAATAACTGTGTAAACCCCTCTATTGTATTAAGCCCCCCCCAACACTGGAGATCCATAAAGGTAAACTGAAGGCTACCACTAAGTGTACACAATAATGTACACTTAGTGCACACTTTCCATATTCAAGAACATCCCTGCTGCATTACCTGTGGTGTCTATTCACTCAGAAGGTTTACACTAAATGTACACTTTGTGGAAACCTTTATGAATCCCAGGGACTGTCCTTGTGCTTTCTTTGCAAGCCTAGACAGGGCTTAGGGCACAGCTGCCAAAGTAGAATATTGAATAAATAAATAACTGCATAAATCTCTTTGTAGTGCTGTCTTCCAACACAATCCTTCTGCTTCAAGAGCAGGCCTGACTGATATGGAATGTAAAAAGCAAAAAAGTTGGGCTAAAAATAAGTAAGCAATATAAATTGATTGTAAATTAGCTGTTAGCATTTTAACTTTCCAAGCTTCCTTACTGATATCCTGGTGTAACATAGGCCTTCATTTCTGTGCTTCCTCTAAGAACTAAAGCTCTACAAGGACCTCAGTGTCTGATAGTACATCATATCCATTCAGAAAGGTGTCTCCAGCTTGAATGTGTCTTGAAACAGCCATTACTGTGAGCTACAACATTCAGTACTTTGTGTTATTTAATTCTTTGCAATACTTTTGTCTTGCCTCCTACACTGGTTCCTGGTCACCCTGCATATTATTACCTTTATAACTAAATAGACCTATTTTTTGGTAATATAGTTGTTAGGTCCCTGTAATAACTTTTATCACGTTGATCTTTTTCACTCTGTCAACAACATTTTTGAGTTATAGACAAAATAATTCCTTTTTAGAACCAACAAGATTTGCAACACCTTTATTAACAGCTCCTTTTGGAAGCTGTTGCTAATATACATATATATTCATACAATGTTAAGTTGTAATTGCTTCTTATTGATAGCAGGTAATTCCTCTGCGCTCTGTTTAACCTACTATTGCCTCCCCTCTAGTTATATCTATTATTACTGACTCTTATTTATTTATTTTTTTATTTTTATTTATTTAACATTTGTTAACTGGGAAAGTCCAACTTGGAACAAAGCCAATTTTCAGCAGAGGCCCAGGGAGAAATGCTCTAGACTCATGTCTTTGTAACATGGGAGGAAACCGGAGCACCCGGAGGAAATCCACATGAATGCAGAGAGGACATGCAGACTCCGCACAGAAGGCATGTTATTAATTTTAGTATTTAAACAGAAGTAGTTGACTCTTAGTAGTTTAAGGAAATTTTACTGCCACCCTACCTCATTTATTACAATCAACACAGGAAAAGCACAAGGCACTCAGAACTCTTCTTAAAAAAAAAAAAAAAACTTGTGTAGTTTAATGCTTTTGTCCCTTTATTGTTTGGAATTCATCAGAATTATTATACACACTATCAACTACCTTTTTTTAAATAACTGTCTCACCCCAGTAATACAAAAGCAATATCCTACTGAGTGATGCATCCCAGAAACTTACCCATCAATATACTTTAGAGTGCGGGCCTACCTTTAAATGTTTGCCAGGGAACAAGCTACATAATAAGTTATGGTAATGACTTTCCTGCAAAACTTGCAAACTTCAAGCAATAATCGGCAGCCTAGGGATACCAACATGGAGCAAAAACCCTTACTTAAACACCATTAGGGAAAAGGACCTACTTGATAGCTTCAAAACTAAACTTCCTGTGGCAATTGCATAAAGACTTTTTCTTTTTTTTTTAATCAAGTTAACTCTAGCAGATGGACAAAGAGAACTGGCTATCTGAGTGAATAAACTTGAACCGCTGTCCTCTTGCACTACCAGAAGCACTCTCCAACGACTTATCAAGTCAATACTAATTTCCTATAAGAAAAAAACAATCTGTGAGCAATATGTCTTCAGCTCTGTTTCCCCATCCCTACTTTTTCCCCAGAAATGCTGCCTAGCCAAAAAAACTAAAAAGGGCGTACAATGAGCAAAGTTATACACCCTGCCAAATTAGAACTTCCCTCACCTCATTAAGTGCAAGATTACCCATACAAAACTTATGTATGCATAATGAAACCCATGTGTGCATATCTACAAGTAACTACATATAAAACAACTGTATCTGGACAATATGCCTACACCTATGAAAACCTACATGAAAAGTACATGCAAATGTGCACATACCTATGTAGACCTAACTATACTAACAGATTTTGACTGTACAAACTGGGTGCATTATAGTATGTGAATAAACCCAATAAAAACACAAAGCAAAAGACATAACACCACAGTAGTAGAATACAAAAAAGCATATTATAAAATCAAACAAATAAATAAACATGAATATATCTATTGTGCTATTATCTATCTATCTATCTATCTATCTATCTATCTATCTATCTATCTATCTATATATGTATGTATGAATTGCTGATGAATGATCAAACTTACTTAATGCTGAATGCTCTATACCGGCATTAAGAAGTTCAAACTACATAAAATTGAAAGACCTAAATATTGAACCTAAAAAAGATTCACATTACCTCCCAAATAATACTAGCCTCACATTTATCCACACAGCCTTATTAATGAGTACATCCAGGGGCCCATTTAGACATTTTTGATAAGCAAGTGTTAATAAATTATATCTTTATCTATATCTATATCATCTACATATATGTATGTAAATAAAAAAAATCTCTCTCTCTCTCTCTCTCTCTATATATATATATATATATATATATATATATGTTATGCATGAATGTGCAAAAGACCCATATGTTTACATTATATACATAAGTACCTGCATACTGAAATGCATAAAATACCTGTACATACCCATGTTAATGCCACCAACATGACTCTGTATGAATATGATTAACATACTTGCATTCATTGAAAAACTACATATAATGAAAATCCACTTCCAGACAGTACCTTGTAAGTATCTAAGTTTATTAATAATAATAAGTAAAACTATTATTGCCTTATGTATAATATCCCTTACACTTAAATTAAACCTGCAAATCCACATATCCAAAATATAGACACAAACCTCTTAAAATACCTGGGCCTGACAAACAAAAAAGAATACTGACCCAGGCACTTACTGTAAAATAAATGTCTCAACAGAAAGCTGATAAGCTCATAAACAGTATATTTAACATCCTGATCAGCAGCAAAGAAGTAACTAAAAGTCTGATACAACAAAATTAGCCTAACTTAAATAAACTATGACGCCTGGTCCTAATTAAAAACAAACATAAGCCCCATTATCAGAAATGTTCCCCATTTTGACTCTTAAACAGTCCATTTTCCTTGGAATTCCTTGTTGAAAGTGTCTGTCATACATTCAGTGTTCAGGAATTTTAAACTGATATCCATGGTATATAATACTGATATGCATGGCATGTGAAACTAAATCATGTAAATTCATCTAAGAATGTTTTATAACTATAAAGTAACACATTTTAACAACCATTTAATCTTCCTGGTTGAAGCTGACAGCAGCTGTCAGTAAGTGCTCAATATTTCCCCCATCTGCTACACAACATGAGAGGTAGTATTCTACATGTTTGATATGGGTGGTCTGGAGCTATGCCAACTATACATTATATATATATATATAAATATGGGTCTACTTCGTAACATTGAAATTTCATAGCATTGACTTTCATAACATTGAGACATCAAAAATTTAAAACACTGAAAACCCAAAACATTGAAAACTTCTTTCCACTGTAGTATGATCTTGGAGTTGATATATTTATTTTACGGGAGGTGTGAGTGGCAGACCCCTCCCACATGGGGGGTGCAGGGATGCTTGCCCCCCTGCAGAAACATAGTAGAAAGTGTGTTTGTTAGTTAGGTGTTGTTATAGGTGGAGAGAATGTTATTTACATATGCACTGGAGTTTTCAGTGTTTTGAAGCATACTTTCAATGTTCTGAATTTTCAATGAGTGTTTTGGGATTTAGATATTTTGGTCTCAATGTTATGAAATTCAACATTATGACATTTCAATGTTATGAAGTAGACCCATAAATATAAAAAAAAAACAGGGGGAGGGACAGTAGTGGCAGATGACAATCAAAACAAACAAACAAACAAAACAAAGGAATTGCTTTAATCAAAGATGCAGTAAGAATCCACTTAAACTAAATGTATATTACAACTAGAACCTAAATACCAGGTAGCATGCCTCTCAACAGACCCTGATCTTGACTCAAAATTTGGATAGTTCCTCTTAATCTTTCCTACAACTAATAATGTTTGGAGAAAGGTGATGGATTGTGCTTAATAAATTATGACAATAATTAGCATTATATACTAACGTTACTTCAGAAAATGTATATTAATTCACAGACTCTTATTCTGTAAATGTCTTTAGTTAATAACAGTAATACATTAAAAGTGTTTTTTGATTGTCCCTGACATAGGTAATAGACAAATGTAAATGAGCACTTGTTAATGAAATATAACTGGATATCATGCCCTTGTGTAGTTTATCTCTCTCTCTCTCTCTCTCTATATATATATATATATATATATATAGATGGATCTAGGACTATCTACCAAACTCCCATAACACCGCAACCAAAACAGCCGAATACACTTTAGCGAAAGTGCTTTTCACTGAAAAAGCACCTTCACTAAAGTGTACAAAAATAAATAAATAAATAAACACATAACTCACGTTTACACAGGGGGGCAAGCTCCCCTGCCCCCCACACTCTCTCTACTTTAATATTTTCACTCAGAGATTGCCCTACAGTTGGGAAAAGGGAATATTCCCTTATCCCCACTGTGCTGCAATCTCAACAACATCCATTTCCCCACATTTTCTCTCTTTTTTAGCATAGTTTCACGAAAGTACTTTTTCGGTGAAAGAATTAGCAAACCACAGCTTATAGTTTCATAAGGCAGGAAAACTAAGAACAGTGGGCTAGAATACATAGCCAGATCTCCACATAAACGACCTGCTAACTAAAAACTAAACTAAACAAAAATCTTCAAAAAAAATGTAGAGAAACATAAACTGTTCATCAGTCTGCACCCTTCCCTGTGAGAAAGTTCTCCCACGGCCCAATATGCATGACTACAAGGTATTCTCGATACGTTATTTAAAAGTAATTTAAATGAAATGCTAAATATCTATCAATGTAAGACCCACCTGTGGCATCGGGCCTCAGCACACCCCTTGGCAGGCGTTATTTCCATAGCAACACACACCCTGTTGGGCATTACTGCTTGTGCATCAAGTCTGATGTTGCATTCCATTATTTAAATTAGTATGCATGCCTAAACACAGTGTTTGCTCGTTTTACCATTATTTTTGGCTGCCGTAATTTTTGATATCTCTTTTTTAATTCAGAGCTGCCATGTGAGAGAAACATAATTTTATACTTTTATACTTTCTCTCAGACTCTGTCAGATACTATTTAAGAGCAATGTCATCCTTTCTGTGAAGTATGTGATATATCATAAATCCTCTATTGATTAGGTTAATTCTTGGGCTGGTGCTTTGTTATTTACATTGGTATGCACACCTTAATTCAGTGGTTGGACATTTTGTTGTTATATCTTGACTGTTTTGTCCTGCTTCACAACAGTTGTGTAAGATAAATCATGTTAACATCACTCAGAGAGAGTGTGGGAAGTTGTTTAAAAGGAGTTGCATCCTTTCTGTGAAGCTGATATTACCCCATTCATTTATTAAGCAGTCAGTCATTCAGAATTAGGCATTTTCAATCTTCTAGTTTCATCTTTTGGATGAGATTATGTTATTTAATCTGGTCTGTATGTCAGAGCATTCACCCTTGAGATATTAGCCCAAGTGACATTACACTCAGGAATATAACAAGTGATTTAATTTTGTTTAGCTGTCATATAGGTTTTTAGTCTTGGAAATCTGTCATTAAGTCTAATGTAGTTATGAATATATTTATTATGACCATTATAGAAATGTTTGTATATTGTTGAATATTTAAAAATTGTGAATTATTGAGCTGCAATTTAGATGTATTTAATCTATGTTTTGTTATGGTTTGTCTTCTTATATTTTACGTTTAGGTGCTGAGTTATATTTATTTGGTTTTATTATGTTTTATTTTATAGTATATTGTAGATGTTTGCTCACTGTGATTACTTAACCTCTCTTACATACTCAGGGAATTTATTCTTACTTGTTATGAAGTGTCATGGATGAAAAAGACTTACTGTGACATCTATGTCCTTGCTGAACCATGGGGGAATATTCAGTGGGAAGTTTCATAATCTGACTAAAATCTTGTTAAATCAAGTAGATTTGGGGGTGGAGTTAGCATTTTATTGACCAATGCATAGCTTTTTCAGGTGTTTGAGGAAGATCCTGATTGTGATCATTCAGTACTGTTAATACGAGAGTTAACAATAATGATAACTTTTATTTCCATGTTCTGCAGCTGCCAAATAATACAATCTACTTAGGGATGATTTACCTACAGACTATTAAGTCTTTAATTTCCAAGAATGAAAAAGGATCATTATAGGTGATTTTAGAGTAAACCCTACTGTTATTGAATGTGTTGCTATGCTAGAACAATCGCAATATGTTTCTTTTCCCACCAGGTTTCCCCCTTTGTGTTACTGTTGTTTGTGTGAGTGGATGGGCTAATGACAGAACACAACAGAAAATAAATCTGATGTTACAACCATTTGCTGTTTGCTCAAATTCAACCTTTCCTACCATTGTCACTCCAAGAACTACATATGCTTCTACTAATTGTCACTGAACGTGACCTCTTCTTCATATTCTCATATCACCATTAAAACATGACTTGAAACTTTACTCATTTCAAACTATACCTCACTTTGTTGCAAGACGTTCCACAATTATTTTAAATTTATTGTGTTCTGTATTTTATTGTAACTCAATTTATTGTAGAATTAAACTATAAATATTGTTTCACATTGTTTTTTATTTTTAAGATATTATTTCACATTATCTTGTATTTTGCTTTGGTCTTTAAATTGATATTAGGAATTTTCTTGATATTGTTTTCCTGCTGTCAGTTTTTTGTCAATACCTTGTTATTTTGTCTTAGTTTGATCACTATGGTATGAAAAATTTGGAGTCTCTCAATCAGACAATTCAGAGATTCACAACAAAACTTTTCTTCAACACTCATTACTGTTGTCTATACACAAAGTTTAACCAAATGTCAAAAAGTTGAATACTTGACTATATATCTACTGCACAAAGGTTACCAGAGCAGCATTTCAAAATCTATCAATTTATTGATCCTTTCAATTTTTGGAGATTAAGATCAGATCTTCGATTATTATTTGTGTAGTCCCTTATGATCAGAAAATAAAAACTCAAAATCTATCCTGTTTTACTTGTCCTGCCATAGTACATCCCTTAGGTTGATTCCTGTATGAGTCTGCCTTTCCTACTGCTCTTGTCTGGCCATTAACAGTTTTCTCCTGTGTAGCTTTATACGTTCACACGTTCATAGGATGATACTAGGCTATTGGCCCTGAGGCCCTTATAAGCCTAGCCAAGAATTTCACTCATGTTCCCACAAAGTCAGCACCTGTTTTTCCTGTCCAGCAGAGACACAGGTGGGATCCAGTCATCCAGGTTCCTCTTAAAGAGGGCTATTGAGGTACTCTGCTTGACATAGAGAGGAAGTCTATTCCACAGATGGGGGAGTCATTGGGACACAAATCTATCCTGCCAACAAGTTCTAATAATATCACAGACCAGGTTGAGACCTTGTGTGCAGGTTGCATGAGTGGACCTTGACTTATAGATATGCAGCAACTCTATCAAGGCTGAGGCAGAGACTTCACCTCTGAGTAGTCTGTATGAGACTGAGTAGAAGGACAGGGCTTTTAGCCTATCTGTATAGGATAAGTGTTTGAGACCCTGGATTTTCCTGGTCAGGAACCTTTGTGGTCTCTCCAACCGCTGCATGTGCTTGGGAAGGTACATGTCGAAGGGGGCATTGTACTCGATAATTGGTCTGATAAGGGAGGAGTACAGGGATGTTATGACCTCCTTGTTCCTGGATGAAATGCCCTTACTTATGAGGTGAGCCATGTAGAAAGCCTTCCATACAATGGAGACAACATGGTGGTCAAAAGTCAGGTTGCTATCGACCTGGCTGTCCAAGTCCCTCATGACTGATTGCATGCTTAGTACGTTGTTCTTAATGTGATAATTAGTGGGGACACCATTTTCCCCAAAGTGGATAATGATGCATTTCTTGGCATTCAGTTTGAGGCCATGATTCTGGCACCAGTCACTAGTTTGATTAAGGCCCTATTCGAGTATGTTCACGTCACTAGGGGAATTTATGACAGGGCCCAGCTTGCAATCATCTGCAAACTTGGTCAACCACAGTCCACTGTTTTTGGCTTGCACCTCAGAAATGTATATTCTAAACAGTAGAGGCCCCAAGACCAATCCTTGGGGTATGCTGCTTGTTACGGGTCTACTACTAGAGGTGGCTTCCCCTATTTTGACTGAAGGGGTTCTATCAGTGAGCCAGTTAGCTACCCATCTGGTAACATATGGGTTGATGCCTAGCTGGAAGAGTTTATCTATTATGCCCGAGTGGGAAATGTGTCGAAGGGTTTGGCTAGATCAAGGTAGGTGGTGTGCACTGTATTTCCCTCATCCGTGGCTTTGGTGACTATTTCAAAGAAGGCAGCCAAATTTAACAGGCATGATCTCCCTCTGACAAAACCAAACTGTGTGGGCTCAAGCATTTGGAGGTTTACATTTCTTCATTTGTGTTTAATAAGTTCTCTTCCACATTCTGAGTTCTCTGTGTTTATATATGGGAACTGTTAATCTTTTTGCAAAGTAACAAAGCGCAGGAACTGATATGCAAACACTAAAGGACTTGGTAATATAGCTAGTACACCGATACTGCTGTGTGTTGTTAAAGAGTCATTAAACTACTGACATTTCTTGTTATACAACTGTTTCAATGTTGCTTATACCTATAGGTATACAAATTCTATTTGTCCTTATGAATCTTGCAACTCTTGTAAATCACTATTAATTATATTATGAATCTTTTAACTCTTGTAAATCTCTGATTCATTCCAAGATGGTGGTCACCTAGTGTACACCCTCTCCACAGAGCTTCTTACCTCAGTTATAGATTTCAAGGAAAATCCTTACTTTTGCTCTACAGAAGGTATGATCTGAAGAGAAGAAAAACAGCCACAACATCACAATCCTTGCCTATTGGTTTAACTAGCTCATCCAAGAACAAAAACAGCTTATTTAGCCCTCAGGCTGTCCTGCAGTTTTAGCCACATGTATCCTATGGGCCTGAAGCTATTCATAGCACACCAATTACAGAAAGGAGGAACAAATCCTCACGGCAAAGGAACTAGACACTATGGAGACACAAACTACGAAAACCAAACTCTCAGCATTATCATCTCCAGAGAAGAAGGTAGTTTCCAAGAGGCAGAAAGTAAACAAGCAGATGTCGGATCTCAAAAAATCTAGCACTAAAGTCAAAGCCGAGACAAACTTCCACATGGATGAACTTAAACAAGCTCTCCAACCCATTCAGTTGGCTATTCAAGGGTTCTCCGAGTAACTTACCAAATTTGGGAACACTACTAATCAAATTGCCAACAGGTGGACACCCTTGAGCACAAAACCCAGTCTAATGAATCTCAAATCCAAACTTTATTTGATGAGCTTCGCACCAAAACAACCTCCCTAAATGATCTGCAGCAAAAGCTAATGGACCTCGAGGGAAGAAGCCGGCGCAACAACATTTTGATCATGGGGCTCCTTGAGAAATATGAAAATCCTGATTTGCTAAGCATAACCAAGCAGATCGTTGAGATGCTTTGGAGCTCGGAGGGTATCACATTGGATATAACAATTGAAAGAGCCCATTGCACCCTTCACAAATGCCAAGAATCCGCAGCTCCACATCAAGTATACACCAAACTACTTCACTTCCAAGACACTCAAAGATTACTTTTAGTGGCCAAAAAACAACAATCCTTCACTTGGAATAATCACAAGCTAACCTTCTCACAAGACCTTCCACTTTCTATTAAAGAAAAGAGACAAAAGTTATCTCCATTCTCTGCTGAACTAATTAAAAAGGGAATAAAGTTCCAAATGCATTTCCCGAGCACGTTAATCTTTTTCAGCAATGAAACCAGGCATGCCATCAGTTCACCTAAAGAGGCAAAAGATGCATTCCTTAAAGCCTTCACAAAATCACTGGAACTATAACATCCTGTATAGCATAGCGATCCATTACTGAAGGTCAAGCTCTGTTTTTTTACTCACCGGAAAATGTAGTCTTCTTTCCTACACATTCTCCGGTAGATCTATGTTGTATTTTAGCAACCCTTAAAGTCCAGAATCACTCGGTTACTTCTGGTTAAAAGAGATAAAGCTAGGAACCAAATTGGTTGCATTTTGTTGCATATGGGGACCCATTTGCATTGCAACTTCCTAATGGACCTGCACATAGGCTCCCCCACCGGAATTATTGGCAACAGCCCTACGAACCAGCTTTGAGGCAGCAATCAGCAGACAGAAGCATTATAATATATCCATCCAAGATATCCGTGCCTCATGCTTTACGGTATGATATCTGTCTGCTACTTCTAAATATTGGAGGTCTTTTTTGCTGCGAGGCTTGAACAGCATGACAGGTGGGCTCTAGATAACATGAGAGTACTTCCTCAATGGTGAAAGCTTTTTGGTATCTAGTGCCATGATGCAATAATATGTCCTAGAAGACTGTTGTTAGAAGGTCTGCTGCCCCACATTAATGCAGGTGTAGCACAGTGTGGATTACTTTACGTCAAAAGGCATGGGTTCATGCTTTTCTTGCCTTTTAGTGGGCAGCAGCAACTCCAAACCTTTTTACGCCATGCTGCCGCAAGCCACTACTCCAGCAAAATCAGACAGTTAAACAAAAGCATGTACCTGAATAAAGGGGACTTGTAAGAGGAAATAGTTCCAGAAATATAATTTTGTGATGCAAAATAACTTACACAACACATACTAGTACAGGACCAACTATGTATACATCAGTAACCCATGTTTTCAAGGCAATCTGTCACTAGACCACACTCATCACATAGTCTCACTAAATCTACACCACCAAAATCCACACATAGAAACACAAAAACATTTGCGGAGGCTCTCAATAATAATCTGCTCAAGCAACAGAGACCTCCAAAGCAGAAATGCAAAAAACCTCCACCCCTCAACACAACCCAAATGACACATAGCCCACAGACTCAGTGTGCCACTCAACCACAGCCAATAAGGCAAAACAATGTACCCAACACACTAGTCATAGGCGACTCTATAGTCAGGCACACTGATGTCCCACTCACCAGGCTAAACAAGGAGAAGGTTACTGTCAGCTACCTGTTGGGTGCCAGGATCCGCCACATAGCCCACGCAGTCAGGTCACTCCACAACAAGTACAAATACGACTCTGTCATTGTCCATGTTGGTGTGAACGACCTGAGAAGTACCTCCCTGGACTACATGAAAAGAGACATGGAAGAGCTCTCCGATCTTGTAGCCCAGACAGGTACGACCCTAGCCTTGAGTAGCATTCTGCCATCACCCAGAATGATGCCGCAGTACAAGAACAAAATGATTGACTTCAACAATTGGCTAAGCTTCTGGTGCCATTTTAAAGGGATCCAGTATCTGTCTGCCTGGGATGATATGGTCGACAGACCACGATGCTTTGCCAGAGATGGCCTGCACCTATCACCCATGGGATTCCGGATACTGGCAATGGTTCTTGCCACCCCTATAGTGTCTTTTTTAGGCAAGGTTCAAATGACAAATTCACCACCATAACAGGAACAGGCAAACAAAAACTGAGGGTGATGCTACTCAATGCTAGAAGTCTAAATCTCAAAATGGACTCACTCGAGGCACTCCTTGAAATGGAGAACATTGATATCTGTGCAGTGACTGAGACCTGGTTCAAGGCTCCAGAGAGCACCCCTGCACTACCAGGCTATAACTCATACCACACTTTTCGGCCATGTAACCTGGACCGGAACACCAAAGGTGGAGGTGTGTCCATATTCATTAAGGATATCCACACCTCCAGGCTAGTTGCTCAGCATAATGCAGCCGAGGTTATCCAAGTCCAACTAACTCTGGGCAAAACTGCAATCCAAATTGTAGCTTGCTACAGATCACCCACCATGCCCCAGTATTCCCACTCCTCTTTTCTTGATGTACTGGAAAATATTAGGGTTCAACCAAACACCCTAATAATGGGTGATTTCAACTACCCCACCATTAACTGGGAAAACTACTCATGTACCAACTCCTTCGCTCAACACTTTCTGGAATTCATAAACTCCAATACCCTGGATCAACTTATCCACACCCCTGTCAGGGGCAACAATATCCTAGATCTAGTCATTACCAACATGAGTGACCGGTGTTCCACATCTGAAGTCAATGCCTCATTGGTCCGATCCAACCATAAGTTAATTACCCTAGATATCCACATCCTGCCTCCACCCCCCATTAAGGAAACCATGGTAAAAAATGTCTCCAAAGCCAACTTCATGCTTCTTAAGACAGAAGTGGTGAACTTCATGACACCCATGCAGATGGACTATACAGTTATGACTACTGAATCCTAAACAATTGCACATTATAAGCACTTAAATGAATGCATGGATCGTGCTATCCCAAACAGAACCAATACACTATCCTCCAAAAAAAGGAAGCCAATCTGGTGGTCCCCTGCCATAAACAAATTGTACAACAGAAGGAAGAAACTCTTGCAAAAGAGAGTAAAATCCCACGAGTGGAGGAGCTCCCTGGTCAGCCTCAGTAAGAAGCTGCAATCCCTGATAACATCCTCCAAAGCTAGTTACGAAAACAAAATCACCACTGATTCTAAAGACAACCACAAAGCATTTTATAGCTATGTCAAGAATCTCAATGGCAACACTGAGATCTGCTCTGAGTTACAGCACAATAGCACTAAATATACAGACCCAACTGATATTGCCAACATCCTGGCAGATAGGTTCAGTGCTATCTTTACCCCCCCACCCCCTAAAGATCCCATCTCTATACTGGAAGAATGCAAAGTTCCTGTAATCACTGCTGCACAGGCAAAAACCACACTCTCCAAAGCCAAGAACACAGCATCCATGGGACCAGACAACATCCCAGGCTGCGTTCTACACAAACTACAGAACGAACTGGCATCCCACCTAAGTACCATGTTCAGTCATAGCCTCACCTCAGGCTTTGTGCCTGCTGAATGGCGCACAGTAACAGTTATCCCACTCCACAAGGGGGGAGCCACCACAGACCCCGGGGAACTACTGCCCCATTAGCCTGACAAGCCTGGTCTGCAAGGTCATGGAACGTATCATCATGGAACTTATAAACAAAGACATTGGTAATCTCCAAACTCTGGATCCCACCCAGTTTGGGTTTGTAAAAGGCAGATCATGTCTCCTAAACCTGATCGACTTCTTTGAAGTAGCCACCAAAGCATAGACAAGGGTAAGGTGGTTCACACAGCCTATCTAGATCTTGCCAAGGCTTTTGACACCATCCACCACTCTGGAATTATAGATAAACTCACTAAACTAGGTATAAATCCCTATGTCACAAGATGGGTTGCCAACTGGCTCACTGACAGAACCCACACTGTGAAAGTAGCAGCCTCCAAATACAACTTCAGACCAGTGACAAGTGGAGTACCACAGGGTTCAGTCCTGGGTTCTCTTCTGTTTGGTATCTACTTTTCCGAAGTACAGGCTAAGACAGAAGGTCTTTAGCTAATGAAGTTCCCAGATGACTGCAAATTAGGAGCCATAATCGAATCTCCTAACGATGTGGACATCCTACAAAAGGGCCTCACTGAGACAGATGCCTGGTGTCAAAGCCATGGCCTCAAGCTCAATGCTAAAAAGTGCATTGTCATCCCCTTTGGTAAAAACTCTGTACCCATTAACTACAACATAGGTGGTAGTATACTTAACACCAAAAGTGTGTTAAGAGACCTTGGGACACAGGTGGACAGTAGTCTCTCCTTTGATAATCACATTGCCACAGTAGTCAGGAAATCCTTCTACATGGCACACCTCATCACAAAAGCTTTCTCATCCAGAAAAAAAGAGGCCATTGTTCCCCTCTACTCATCACTCATTAGACCCATTATAGAGTACAACACCCCTTTTGGTATGTACCTTGCAAGACACCTACAACAACTGGAAAGGCCACAGAAATACCTCACAAAGAGGATTACTGACCTCAAACAGATGCCCTACGCAGACCGTCTCAAAAAACTCCATCTTTACTTCGTCCATATCGCATACTCAGAGGTGATCTCTGCCTAACATACAAAGCTATGTCAAACCCAGAGCTGTTGGACATGCTTCACTTAAAGAAATCCCAATCCCTCCGAGCTACACGCTCTAGGGACCTAAATCTTGTCACCACAATAAACAGAACATGCCGGAGGGATAGATTCCTGTCCCAGAGACTTCCCATACCCTGGAATAAACTACCTATCTATATCAAACAAAGCTCCTCATTAGCACTCTTCAAGAAAAATCTTGATGATTGGATGGGAAATAGGAAATTCACCCCAGCGATCACCTCTGTGGCTCTGCTCGACAGTGGCACAGGAAAATAATTTTGTTGGGTGGCAAAAGCCAGGGTACCTTTTTGACTGGGCTTGTATACGCCCCAGGGCTGATAGCCTAGTACCTACCTATGAACCTATGAACCTAGACAAAAACAAAACACAGAACCATGTGAACAGCATGTCATTGAAAATGCAGAAAGAATGCCTGAATCCACAGCCAAGCTTTCTTATTCCCATACTACAAAGATCACCAGGGCCATTCCATCCCACTGACAATGAAGTGTTGACAGTTTACTCGTATAAGCTAGCATGTAGGCTCTCAACCCCTACTCTTCTACCTGCTACCAAATGCACAAAATGGTGCCCTTTTCAGCCAGTTTCACTCTTCCTTGCTGACTCTACCCTCCCAATCACCCAACTGATCCTGGTCAGCCTTTGTAAGGCTAGGTGAGGCAACACTTTATCAAGTCATCATGGTGTCAGCTATCTGCATTTTCGACACAGTTTCACCTGGACTTGTTGTTGTTTGCCTTAGCTAATAGATTTCTGCGACTGGTATAGAGTGAATGATAACCTTGAAACATATACTTGCTTTGTTTTCTCCTTTACAATGACCTCCATAACCAACTTAACCTAGTAATCCTAGTTGTTTAAAACTTAGAAGATTATTCCTAGGGTTCTTCCCTGGACTCATTTTAACAAAATCTTTTCCTTCCTATACATAGCTCTTCTATAGTCATACCATATGTCAGAATAGTTATTATCTTGCAATTCTGGATCAAGTACCTGTCCTAGTTATTGCCCACAATATAGTATAAACAGAAGCCACTCAAGTTACTTTGGGGCATCATACGCAATTATAATCTGGTTTTCTGTTAGTTTTACTTTTTGTCTCTTCTTTCCTTCTCTTCTCTCTTCTCCTCCCTTCTCATTCTTTCTGTGACTTGCAATTCTTTAACGTACTCCTTGCTTGTTTTTTTATGCACTGCCAAATGCATGTAAATATTTACTGAACTTTTTTGATATACATTACCCTTTTTTAGAGCTCAGCCAATTGCTGTCTCTCAATACTGTATCATACTCATAGTTAACCTGCATGATGGTTACTACTTGGTGTTTTCTTTATCCCACTAGCCAGCGAGCTTTATTCGACTTATATATATATGTTACTCAGTTATTTTTAGAATAATAAAATGCCTCTGAGGATTTTCCTTACTTCTCCTAGCCTTACCCATTTAGAGGATTCTCGTGGTCTTTTAGAAGTAGGGTTTTAAGATGACCAGTCTATGGATGCGTATACCTTTGTACATATGTTTAGTGTTTTTGGTCTTATTAATGGGTTTTTTTCAAAAGGTTAAATGTGAATTGTTTTCTTGCACTGTCACAATTGTTACTTAAACTGTTTTATCAAACTTGTCTATGTTGTTTTACTCCTTCACCAGGGGGGTTTGGGTGGTTAGGCACCGGGATTTGGCTGAAGGAGTACTGTGCTACCTTAATAGTTGTAATTCTAAGCATAATAGATTAGAGTACGATGTGGACCTCCGTAACCAATGTTTCTCATACTTTTATTTTAACTCTTCACCTATATGCTGTAATGGGACATTTCCCGACAAAATTAGACAATCAAGCTCTTAATCATTCAATCCCTCTATTTCACTGACCAAGGGGTGGACCTTAGATTCTTGGAACATAAGGGGACTACAAAATAAAGCTAAGAAAAACTTGTTATTGCACCTTATGTTTAAATCTCAGGCTAATATCTGTTTTTTGCAAAAAACACATATGCTCAAAGAGGACTGGGAGAAAGACGGTAACAGAAAATGGATAGGATCTATCATAGCAGTGGGCAGCAGCTCAAACTCAAAGGTGGTGGCCATTATAATCAAAAAAGAATTCCAAGAGGTGATCACAGAATCTAAATCTGATAAAAATGGAAGATGGTGCCTTTTCACAATCATAAACCCAGACTCTAACAAACCAGTTCTTTTCTTAAATTTATATGGTCCCTGTACGCAACGACAAGATTTCATTTTGGAGATCTATAGCATTCTTTGCACATTCCAAAATCACCAGTATATATTAGGTGGAGACTGGAACGCAGTCATAGATCCAACCTTAGATCACACAAGTAATTCAACCTCGTACAATTTCCAAGCCTCATTAGCTCTGGGGGAACTAATGTCTGATTTGAACCTTATAGATCCAATCTCATTTAGTGGTAATTTAACTAAAGACAACATTTATACATACTACTCGAAATGCTGCAACACATGATCATGCTTGGATTTTTTCCTGATCTCAGAATTCTTAACAAATCTTAGACTAAACTTTTATTCAGAGCCTAGATTCCTATCAGATCATGCCAGAATCTATCTCAATCTAACCTTCACAAATAGAATGCCTTCAAAACCCATTTATGGTAACTGGATGTTAAACAATAATTTACTCTTTATCAAAGTCATAATCCAAGAAATCAATGACACTTTAGCTGACCTTGACACCAACCTTGAGATGTCTCAAATACCACTAGACATCCAATGGGCGGCTTGCAAAGCTAAACTAAGAGTGACCTTGATCCAGAAGGCTTCATATTACAAAAAGGTTAATAAGGAGAAGTAAGTTAAACTGATTTTGAACCTAACTAACCTAGAAAAGAAACATCAGTTAAGTCCAGACCCTGAGATAGATATCTTGATCA
Source organism: Protopterus annectens (assembly GCF_019279795.1). Classification (NCBI taxonomy): domain Eukaryota; kingdom Metazoa; phylum Chordata; order Ceratodontiformes; family Protopteridae; genus Protopterus; species Protopterus annectens. Next base: position 989,627,093 of record NC_056732.1, on the reverse strand, counting down.
AGAACACTCAAAGAGAATTACTAGAACTCCACCAACAAAATTACTCCCTTCAAGAACAAAAACTCATAGCTACCTACTCCGAATGGGCACAAATTCCATCTAAGACACTAGCGAGAATAATTAACAATAAACATGGTTCTTCCAGAATCTCCATCTTATATTACCAAAATAAATTTTATAAATCAGACTCTGAAATCATAGAGTTGTTCTACACCCTTTACTCGGATGTTTATGTCAGAAAAGGAGATATCCCTCTAAATTCTCATATGGAGAGCTATCTGAATGCTATTAGCTTCCCGTCCCTGAATGAAAATCAAAGAATTCTCCTTTCAGCTCCTCTCGAGCGTCAAGAGATTCTAGATGTCATTAACAATCTTAAACTTGGCAAATCCCCTCGCCCTGATGGGTTCACTACTAATTTCTATAAAGCTTTCAGCCAAAGAATTTCTTCTATTCTTTTAAAAGTGTTTAACTTCATTAAAAATAAAGGGATAACTGACCTGCATTGGAATAACTCGAAAACAATCCAGATCTTAAAACATAAACACAACAAAGCTAATCCCCATAACTACAGGCCCAGTTCCCTAATAAATGTAGATATAAAAATATTCTCCTCTATCCTGGCCAACAGACTTAAAAACCTTATGCCTTATTTAATATCCCCAGATCAGGCAGGTTTTATGTGTAACAGGCATACATGGGATAACACCCTAACACTTGACTCCCTAATGCAAATTACAAAAATGACAAGAACCAGATTATGCTTTAACACTAGATGCCTGCAAGGCATTTGATAGGGTAAATTGGGAATTTCTGTTCCTAAACATCTCCCATTTCAACATACTCAAAGATTTCTCAGACACAATAAAATTACTGTACAATAAATCCTCCACCGATATCTATGTGAATAAAAGGATGTTTAACCCAATTAGGATTACAAACGGAACGAGACAAGGCTGTCCATTGTTTCCCTTCCTCTTCAACATCTTCATTGAAACCTTTTTCTTATATATTTTGCAAAACACATACCACTCAATACCCAAAGTACTAAATACTAAAATAATGCTACCTGCTTTCACTGACAACCTTAATTTATATTTTCAATATATCCCAACACTGACCTGGGAAAAATCACAAATGCTATTAATAACTTTTCTAAGGTTTCAGATTATCAGGTCAACCAAAAGAAGTCACATATTTTTCCAATCAACCCTAGAAACCACAAAATCAATTATTTCCTGGACTCTCCTTTTCAAACAACCTATCACCTTAATTATCTCGGAATTTGCTTTGAGCACAATCAAGCTTCCATGATTCAGAATAACCTCCATAGATCATGGTCCAAAATAGTACAAGACCTCCACAGATGGCAGCACATGAATCTTACTCTGTTATCCAAAGCTGCGATAGTGAAAATGAACGTTCTGCCTAGACTTCTTTACCAATTTAATGCATCAAACCTTATTATTCCAGTCTCTTTTCTAGAATTAACAAAGAATTAGCCAAATGTATATGGTTTCCTAAATCAGTTAGGATATTCTACTCAAAGTTAGCTTACCTCAAGGTAAAAGGAGGCCTCAGTCGACCAGATTTCCAACTGTATTACATGATTATATGTGCTAACAGAATTATGACTATATCAAATCATAACCGGGAAGATTATAACACATCCCCCTCCTGGGTTAAAATTTGGCCACAACACGCAGTCACCAACAACATTAACCCAAAAGCTCTCCCCTTTCTTTCCCCTGCGACCATTAGTACTTCTAAAATAAGTAATATTCTGAAACACAAGATCGGATTGTTCCAGAATCTGATAGGATCCATTAATCTTGATAAAACCTTTCCTCGCCTCCAACCTCTCCATCTAAATGAAAACATTAGAATCAACAATAAAACTGTCAACCTCACTGACTTCCCTCTCATCAAGGATTATTTGGTATGGGATCTTTTCAAATTTAGGAACAAAAGTCTCCCTGATCTACGTCTAATTCTCAAAGTCAATAACAAATACAGGGTTACCCTTCGACAACTCAGAGAATTAATATCATCACAATTCGGCAATCTACTCACCAACTGCCAAGATGTTAACAGATTGTGTGAAATTATAACAAATCTCTCGAGTCCAGAGAAAATGCTATCCAAATCCTACAACTTAATCAACTCTATAAAGCATAACTCGGTTTGCCTTTTCTCTAAATATTGGGATAATCAGGATACCAACTTTTCAGAGGAACAAAAGTTATCTTCAATCAGAAACACCATAGAACTATCCCCCTTTAAGAAACTCATTTATACACAATTAATGATCAATAATAACTCCTATTTTGCACCTTCTGCTCTCAACAGATTTGATCCCAAAATTTCCCCTTCTTGCACTTGCGGTTCTTTTCCAAAGGCTGACCTTCTTTAAGTATTATGGTTCTGTAAACAAACCCAAACTTTGGTGCTCTTTAAAAATACACCTAGAAAAAATGGGTTATCATAAATCTACTCTCTCCTGGGAAACGACCATACTACACATATCCACCCTTAAGTTACCTAAACTAAAACATCATGTACTAATTACACTCTGCTCTCTTGTCAAATTATACATTACTAAAAACTGGTTAGATTGTACTAAACTTTGTTGGAAGGGGTTCAAAGAGATGGCATTTAAATACATTTCCGCACAAAAGCTTATCATAAAAGGGCTCAAGAAAAAAGCTTACTATCAAGAATTCTGGAAACTCCTAATGGACCAAATTTTAAGTGTTTAACTATGTTCTAGGCCTAGTTTCTGATATACTTTTATAGTTCCCTCTCTCTGGGTTATTTGGAGATCTACTCATGTCACTCATAGAATTGTTTCTTCTCTCTTACCCTATTCTAATTGCATGGTAGCACCTTTGTAAATTTTGTATATAACTTAGTTTTTATGTATGTTTAGATAGTTTCATCTTTGTTTCCATACCTGCCTTTGTTTACAATGACATTTTACCTACTCATGGAATTATTGTAATGGTTTTGATATCTGTAAAATCAATAAAAAGTTATTTGAGAAAAAAAACTCTAGTAAATCTCTGTTTATTATATCTAATTGCTGTGTTTCTTCAACTGAACGGTCTTTTGATATTTAATATGACTTCCATTTCATAATGTGAATTCATTTATTCAGTAGAGAACTTCTTCCTGGACATCTGATAAAAATGGGTTCTGGATCTTGTTGGACTCTCGCAGCTACCAAATGCAAACAGATAAATAAGTTTCCAAGTGTCCTCATTCAAACAGTGAGGCTTGCTGCTATTACACAACATGTGTTGTGATTTTTTTTTGAAGTAATTATGTTGTGCTGTTATACTTTTTTTACTGCATATTCTTCTGATATATAATACGATTTCAAATATGGAATGATGTTTTCAACAGAACTTTTCTCCATGGGCCACCATAACGGTATCTGTCATGTTGGACTATTTTCCAATGTAATATATATATATATCTATATATCTATATCTATATATCTATATATCTATATATATATATATATATATATATATATATATATATATATATACATATATATAAGTTTTTAGAAAATGGTCATCAAACTTTTCCATCAAGATATACTTTCTGGCAAGTTGACCATTTACAACACTGACAAAAAATATGAAATTTTGCCAGTCACAAAAGCACCAATCAACATCCTACACCAGGCCCACACCTTTTCAAAAAAAGAAAAAAGCACTTTGGCTTACTCAGTAGTAAGTCCATTGGTACAGTGGTAGACTTGCAACATATTTGCAACATTTATATCAACTGATTTTCTGCTTCCTACAGATGACCCGTGTCCCCCCAGCTCAGGGAAAAATGCTAAATTAATGAAGGGAGTGCACTTCTGCATTTCTCAGTCATGCAGCAACTGCATTCAACTCCATGGCTGCACAACAGGGACTAAAGGGAAAGCACCATATGGACAGCAAAAGTAACAGTAACTCAATAGTTTGGGACATGATCAAGAACTGTTGATGACCTAATATGCTGTGAGGTAAGAAGCCTTTTCAGTAATACGGGCATAATTTTAGTCTTCCCATAAGTGGTACAATCTACATTCCTCCCATATTCAATCAGCTGTGATCCAGTAAGAGGAATTAGTAGGAATAATAATAGTAATACTATTACTACTACTACTACTAATAATCATAGCCGGTCTTAGGCATAGGCCAACTCAGCAGCCGCCTAGGGTGCCGCTTTAGTGGGGGCACTTTACCAGTATTTATTTGGTGTAGGTAGACCAGGATGGGGGCACTGAGTGGTGTGGTGGGGGGTGCTATTGTGTCCTCTGCCTAGGGCACCAGTTGACCTAAGGCCACTCCTGCTAATAATAATAATAATAATATTAGGTAGTAATAGTACAATCAGAGAGTCACTGGTGTTCATGCTTGTTATTTTCTTATTAAGAGGCTAGTGCAGCTATACTCCATGAATGAAGCACCTACTTAGATCCTACCCCTAACAAATTCCACTTTTGTGTATCCCTTCTTGATATTTTATTGTGTGCCTGATGTACTTATTAAATGACATTTGTCAAGGTGATCACATCCTGTAAAACATAACCACTAAACTAACTCTGAAAGTGAGGCCCCGACTGTTGCATTCAAGCTATAGCCTCAGCATATAGCATGGATCACCCCTTTTAGAAGCAGCAGAGCAAAATAGCATGCAAATTGCATGTTAAGATGAAAAAGAACACACACCAGACCAAAAAGAGATTTTACCAGCGTATAAGAAGTGATAAAAAATGAGCAGCAACAAGTAGAATACCATACTAAGAAGTTGCAATGAAGTACACATATCAGTATGGTCAGGTTCATTGCAAAGTTATGAGGGTATACATTGTAAAGTTGTAAGGGTATACATTGTAAAGTTATGAGGGTATACAGTGTAACGTTATGAGGGTATATGTTGTTGTAAAGTTATGAGGGTATATGTTGTTGTAAAGTTATAAGGGTATACATTGTAAAGTTATGAGGGTATACATTGTAAAGTTATAAGGGTACACATTGTAAAGTTATAAGGGTATACATTGTAAAGTTATGAGGGCATACATTGTAAAGTTATAAGGGTATACATTGTAAAGTTATGAGGGTATACATTGTAAAGTTATAAGGGTATACATTGTAAAGTTATGAGGATATACATTGTAAAGTTATAAGCATATACATTGTAAAGTTATAAGGGTATATATTGTAAAGTTATGAGGGTATACATTGTAAAGTTATAGGGGTATACATTGTAAAGTTATGAAGGTATACATTGTAAAGTTATGAGGGTATACATTGCAAAGTTATGAGGACATACATTCAAACTTTTTAAATAGTACCACTGTAATGTGAAACATGTTCCTAAAGTGTCTCTCTGAGCTGATGCATGTCAGTGGAGATGGCGTAATGACATGCTGCATATACACACCAGAGGATACTGTATCACATATGCAGTACATGGAGCTATTGTAGTTTACAGTAACTGAACAGTGTTAGCAGATCACAAAAGAGCATCAGGGATTTGTCCTGCAGGATGGAGAAATATTAGCATGAAATTAAATTAACTGAAAATATTTATAAATCATATATAAGTATGGTTTCATCATTCATGCAGGTTAAAAAAATTTTCAGAAATGTTTTGCCCCATGTTAACAAGCGTAAGCTGTGGAACCTTGCTGGCTAGGCTTACGTAGGCCCTTGGGCCGATAGCCTAGTACCTACCTATGAACCTATGAACCTATGAAAGAGACGCCATACTGATCGATGATTTTCTGTGGTTTACCAAACTTGTTCATAGGATATATCAAGATGCATCCGGTGTTATTTTTATTTCCTAAATGGAATGGGAGAGCAAACTTTCCTACTATATAATTATGAATAACTAATAGGAAAAAGAATCACTGAACTAGTCCACTTCTTTCAATTCATCTGTCTGTAGTTTGTTTTTCTTAACTAACGTTTAGTTTTATATGTTTTCCATACTCAAGAAAGTTTTATGACTTTCAGCTTCTGAGAAACACCAACATATTGTTTAAAACAATGGATTAGGTGAATATGTACAGAATATGAAATATATAGTTTAACTTTAAAGTGCCACTTATGAGATTGCTGACAATAGTAAATAATGTGATATGGTAACCACTTTGACTGCCGTAATTTCATCTGTGCTAATGGATATGAGGACAACTTTGGTTGTTACTGCTTCTGTTTCAAAGAAGTAAGTGAGATACTGGAAAAGGTAAAAACTCTATTGTCAGTATTTATTTATAGAAGATGTAGAAATGTTCCTTTTTATTTAGTATTTATCTCCACATAAAGGTATCATAGCCATAGGCTGAAGCAGGGGCTGAAGAAGGAAGTTGGAAAACACTCTTGAAATGAATACATCAGTTTTTATAGAGAAAGTTAACAACTATTAAAGAAGAGAAAACATTTGAAATCTGTATAAATATTCCTGAAGAGACAGCATGATTTTTTTAGAACAATATATCTTTTCATACTGCAGTGCTTATAAGTGTGTAAAAAGTCTTCTTTTGTTTTTTGTCAGCTCCTCCTCAGATCAAGCTCTTCCTCAGCTGCTCTGCTTATCTGTTAATTCCCATGGTGATAGACTTGTGATGTACTTATTCCCCTATGGTGTACAAAAGACAAAGTAGACCAGGAATAATGCTATCTGAATAGCAGATCAGGAATTTTCTTTACAGTCCAAAATTTTCCCATACTTCCCTGTGGACATCCAAGGAGTGGAAGTTCTATGGGCCACTGTTAGGAGTGCCACCCACTTCCCTGTGTAATATAGCCCTTAAGAACCCACCCCCAATAATGCATGCTGTCATATGCTCTTTGTGCTCTACTGGTGAATCTTACAAAAAGTATATACCCTGACATGTTCTCCAAACCTGTGCCCCCCCCCCCCCGCCATGAGCAAGGAAAACATGTATAACCTCATTATTTCCCTATCTTTTCTGCCAGTTCCTCCAGTGACAGGGGTCCTAATTGATTAAGCACAGGTCACCCAAGTAATTGTCAGGCTTTATACTGCTGCACTGTATGATGGCTATAACGGTATGTAAAAATGTATGAGGTAGGCTGTAGCAGGAAGTGATTCAGGAAGCAAAAGAGGTTTGGCAAACATTGCTTCCATCCATACTGCTTGAAAGGAATACTCTTCTATTTACTGCAAGCACAGCAGCCTACTTGTATAAACAATTGTGAAAAGTAAACTACAAACATTAAATAATTGTTCATTTAAATCTGTACTATTCAAAGCTAGCACCATGGTTTAGAAGTGAGTTGAGCAATATATTAAGTTATACAAAGTAAGATGCTGTCCAGTTCGTTTCTCAGCTAGAGCGTCTTCTGCATGGAGACATGCATGAATGGGCGTACCTTTGTTGAAGTTTGTGCGTCAGAGCTGGTAATTCGGCACATAAAAATCAACTGCCAATCATTAGCGGACCGGAGTTCCGCTGTGGCGACCTCTAACTGGGAAAAGTCGAAAGACACAACAACAACATACAAATAAAGAATATTAAAAGTCAAAAATAAACAAATACAAAAACATGTTCAACAAATCCTGGCCTGTGTAAACATAAACAAAAGATAACACATGGAATATGTTTTTCTTTGCGACAGCTTTCCTGTAAAATATATGCAACATGCATTACAGTTCAGTAACACTTATTTAAAATGTTACAACAATGTATACTAACTGTAACTTATTTAAAACATTAAGACAATGTATACTAACTGTAACAGTTATTTAAAATGTTAGGACAATGTATACTAACTGTAGCACTTATGTAAAATATTAGGACAATGTATAGTAACTGCACCACTTATGTAAAACATGAGGAAATATATACTAACTGTAACATTTATGTGAAATGTTTGGACAATGTATACTAACTGTAACACTTACTTAAAACATTAAGACAATGTACACTAACTGTAACATTTATTTAAAATGTTAGAACAATGTGTAGTAACTGTAATACTCATTTAAAACAGGACAATGTATACTAAATGTAGCACTTACTTAAAATGCTAGGACAATGTATAGTAACTTTAACATTTAAAATGTTTGGCTATTGTATACTAACTGTAACACTTATTTAAAAGTTAGGACAATGCATACTAACTGTAACACTTATTTAAAACATTAGGACAATGTATACTAACTGTAACACTTACTTAAAACATTAGGACAATGTACACTAACTGTAACATTTATTTAAAATGTTAGAACAATGTGTAGTAACTGTAATACTCATTTAAAACAGGACAATGTATACTAAATGTAGCACTTATTTAAAATGCTAGGACAATGTATAGTAACTTTAACATTTAAAATGTTTGGCTATTGTATACTAACTGTAACACTTATTTAAAAGTTAGGACAATGCATACTAACTGTAACACTTATTTAAAACATTAGGACAATGTATACTAACTGTAACACTTACATAAAATGTTAGGACAATGTATACTAACTGTACCACTTACTTAAAATGTTAGGACAATGTACACTAACTGTAACACTTATTTTAAAATATTAGGACAATGTCTACTAACTGTAACACTTATTTAAAACGTTAGGACAATGTATAGTAACTGTAACACTTATTTAACATGTTAGGACAACGTATAGTAACAAGGATGAGTTGTGGGTGTGTTCCATGGTAGGTACCTGCTTGTCCTTCCATCAGATCAGTCTGGTTCCACCATTAGGGACTAATTCCAGCATTTGTGGGTGAATAGTATACAGTCTATATCTTCTTTACATGATTATATATTAAATAGCTAATAAAGTTACACAATACATAAGCAAGCTAGGAAATGGAACAAAGGCCCATTTTACAAAAATATTCTAAGGGTGTATGAAATGGGAGATGTGATTACATGATGGCATACAACAGTTTGCTCATTTATATAACTGCAATAATGACTGTGATTTTCTAGTGTATTTCAAAATTTTCAACTATGAATCCTCATCTGACTCATGAAGGAGATACTTCAGACTTTGCATCATTTCTTTTGTAGCCATCTAGCTTTATGGCGTGACTAATTTGAAGGTCAAACTGTTGCAATGACTGGGAAAACTACTTTGTTCCAGTAAGTGGGAAGACAAACATTTCCAGTAAGTGCCAAGAACGAAGGCATATCAAATCAAACAAGCAGTTTATATTGCAAAACATAAAGGTTACATTTTCAAAAAGTTTGGATGTGGGACTTCTAGTAACAGGATTGACAAAACTTTTATGTCAAAATTATCTATTTATTAAACAAACAAATCATAACAGAAGTGTTAAACTGTTCAATCAAGCTGTCTTTATTTTTGATAACATAGATTCTCGGATAGAAGCCACCTTCTCTTGAATGCACAGAAAAGGAAAGGTTTTCAGAAAGCTGTCAGGCATTTTTAAGAGGAAACTGAATCATATTCATATTACAAATGTTTTGTTTTGTTTATATCTTCACATGCAAGTTTAATTTGACTGCAGTGAAAATGTATTTGAACAATTGTGGTTTGCTTTTAGTGTATCTCCTTTTAAAACTTTTGAGCATATGCTTTTAAAACATACTATAATATTGACCCATGTAGTAAATTAATTAATGATTGTTGAAGCTTGATATCTGAGTAAAGCTATTGGGATACTGCTTTCCGATTTTCATATATTTTCTAATTTCAGCAACTAACGCACATTATTGATATGTCATGTATGTTCTGAAAGAGAAATGCAGTAACATGCACAAGCAAAAACATAGTTGATATACCTTCAATAGATAACATGCCTGTACAACCGGCACCTGAATTCAGAGCAACATGAGATTAAGATCACCTGCTGTCTTGCAGCATATATTTATAACTGAAGGTCAGAAATACCAGCACTCACATAGTAAAACAACATATGTAACAGTTCAGTAACCTTGGCACTTAGTATAGGAAGTGTCAACATACCAAAGAAGCAAACCTGCAAATGAGATATGTGTACTTAGAGACAGAACATTACTTAGTGTCAATGTGAGCTTACTTAACATACTGCTAACTTCAGACCTTTGCTTAATGCTTCTTTCACAATTTTACACATAAGCAGTCTTACAACAGCATGAAATCACAATGGAATACATAAGCCATCAGAAAAGCTAATGAGGATAGCCAGGGCTGAACTTTAATGATCTGACCTAGCTGTCACATCTGTGTATATAAAAGATGTCAGTTCATTCTGTAACATAAAATGCATGGCAGTAAATTTCAGTAATAGAGCCACCTTTGCAGGGTTCATCAGATTACAAATGATTATTGGATGGAACAGATTCTCAGTCCACTAGTGGTGATTGTAGATGTGCCTTAAATGTTTTATTGCAATTATGTTTTCTTCCTAAAAAATAAAAAATAAATTTGTTAATTTCAGGTTCGTTCAAAACATGATAAACGTCAGGTAAAAAAAAATAACCATGGTAATGTTTACTATTGTAAAGGCTTATTTGACCCATACTAATCAAAATATTTAGGATCCATCTGCTTAACATGAAAACATTGTTTTGAAACCCAGTAAACAGTTCTTAGGTTCACAAGGGTATAGTTGTATACTAGGCTAACAACCACTGGAGACTATTTAAGTCTAGCCATGTATCCCAAATCTCTGACAAGTTCTGGTACCTTTAATAAGTGTAAGCAGGGGCCTGGGAAATTATCAGTTTGAAAGCTGCCTGTGTTCATTAGAGACATGTGTGCCAAGCCAGGAATGAATTTCCTGTTCCCCATCCAATTGTCCGAGTTTAACTTGAATTGGGTTAGGAATGAACTCTGCTTCACATATATGAAGAGTCTGTTCCAGAGAATGAATAGTCTCTGAGACATATATACCTGTATATCCAGCAGGTCCTATTTATAGTGCAGGAAAGGTTTATGTCTTTAGAATGTGTCATTCTGGTGATGTTTATTTTGTGGAGATGCAGGAGGTCCATCAGGTTGGGGTTTAACAATGCCTTGTATGCCAGGCATAGATCTCATCTCAACAGCCTGTAGGAGGCAAAATATGCATATAGGGCCTTGAGGTGGACAATGTAGGACATGTTATTTATACTCTGTATTCTTTTAGTCAGGAATCTTTGTGGATGCTCCAATTGTTAGATGTACTGGTTAGGTACATGCCAAAGTGGGCATTTTACTGAAGATAGGTCTGTTGAATGCCAAATACAATGGAACAATGACCTCTTTGGACCTGGATGCCATACCTTTGTTTACACATTTTACAACACAGAATGATTTCATCACTTTTGTAGACATGCGATGGGCAAAGGATAGATTACTATGTATGTGTTTCCTCAAGTCTCTGACTACTGAGTTGAATCTTAGGGTGTGTTGTCAATATGATAGTTACCAGGGGTGGATGGCTTCTCAAAGGATCCCATTATGCATTCCTCAGCATTTAGTTTTAGTCCATGGCTCTGACAAAATTTATTTGTCTGTGTCAACCCTTCCTGAAGAATATTAGTGATAGTGGAGGCTTCTGACTGCTACTAATTTGCAATCATCTGTAAATGTATGCAACCAGAGGCCCTTAACATTGGCATTGACTTCAGAGAAGTAGATTCCAAAAAGGAACAGTCAAAGAACAAATCCCCTGTGACTGGCTTCTTTGTAGAGTTGGACTCCCCAGTTCTAACTTCCTGGGTCCTATTTGTGAACCAGCTTGCTATCCACTGGGTAACATAAGGGTTTTTACCTAACCTCTTGAGTTTTTCAACAATGCCTGAGTGAGGAATTGTCTCAAATGTCTTGGCCAGGACAAGGTAAGCAGTGTAAATCATTATGCCCTGCTCCATTTGCTTTGTTGACCTTCTCAAAGAAGTCCACTGTAGAATAAAGTGTGTGTGCTGCACCTTTAAGAAGCATTTCAAGGACAACACGTACATATAAATAGCAAACATGTGCTAGCTTCAGTGCCATTTTGAGAGTGCAGCCAGAGAGTGAGCATGTATGAGTGTAATAGCTAGTTTGTTTATAAGTTTATCTAAGTTAAAGTTATTAAGCCTCAATCCTGATGTGTTTGTACATAATAAAGCTGCTTGAACAGAACCCACAAAACCCGTTTATTTTGTCCTGACTGGACGAGCAACATCCACCACATTGAGTAGGCATGACCTGATCTTGAGGAAATCAAATTGGGTTGGATCCAGTGTCTGGAGGTTTCATTTGTCATCATTGATCATTTTCATGAGAATTATTTCCATGGCTTTGCATATGAGACTAGTAAGACTTATGGGTGTGTAGTTTCCAGAGTCTGTAGATGGTCCACCTTTGTGCAGAGGGATGAATATTGCTGTTCCTCATTCATGAGGCACACAGCAGTATCACCAATCCCAAGATGAGAAGCAGACCACAGATTCTTTGGTGATCATTAGTCTTATCTCAGATGATGCAGGGATCTGTAGGCCTGGTGTAGCCTTTTCCTGTTAGATGCCTTGAATACCAAACAATCAGGCAAGCATTAGAGAGACATTCACTGCCCAATTAGAGACAGTCATCAGTCAATGCCCTCTGCTCCTTCTCTCACCAGGAGCAAAATAGAAGCACGAATTCCAAGCTGGCAAATATGAAGCAATTATCAGGTTTTCTGGTGATCAGCATTCTCCAGGAAATACTGACCCTAGGCTCCTTCTTTCACTGAAAGCAAAACAGAAGCGTAAATCTCAAGCTGGCTCTTTAGTGATTTGTGATGTTGGACCACATGTAGATTTTAAAGGTAAGATGGAAAAAATGGGTTAATATCATAACAGCTGCAGTGTACACTAAGCAGTTAGATATGAAAGGGGGAGTAACTCAAGCTTGTATCAGGGTTGCAAAAATATGGAAGTGTCATGGGATACAGTCAGAGTATGAGATAAAGAAGAAACTGGCTTTACTGTTTTTTAATGTGTATGTGTGTGTGTGTGTGTGTGTGTGTGTGTGTGTGTGTGTGTGTGTGTGTGTGTGTGTGTGTGTGTGTGTGTGTGTGTGAGTGTGTGTGCATGTGTGTCTGTGTGTGTGTGTGTGTGTGTGTGTGCGCGCGCGCATGTGTGTGTGTGTGTGTGTGCGCATGTGTGTGCATGTGCATGTGCGCGTATGTGTGCGTGTGCGTGCGCGTGTGTGTGTGTGTGTGTGTGTGCGTGTGTGTGTGTATGCACGCACATATTTGTGTGTGTGTGTGTGTGTGTGTGTGTGCGTGTGTGTGTGTGTGTGTGTGTGTGTGTGTGTGTGTGATTGTCAGCAGTTGTGTGTATACCACACCTATATATGTGTTGACCCTTTTTAATTTCTTCAAGTCTTTTGGGTTTCTAATACCATAATAGTAATGGACCCCATTCCTAAGTCAAAGTGTGATTAAAGTTCATGAATTCAGTATTGTTTCAGTCTTTAATCTCAGCTAGAAGTACGCTTCGCAGCACCTGCAATGGGTCCAGTAATGACTCCTGCAATTTGTATGGAGTTACATGTATTGGTAATATATTTAAATATATTGCTGTCCTACTACAATTGGAACTGTCTGGGTATCTTTCCTCCACATTGCTCTCATTTTTGCCTGCAAATCCTGGTTCATAGGTTCATAGGTAGGTACTAGGCTATCAGCTCAAGGGCCTAAGTAAGCTAACAAGGTTCCCTGGCTTACGCCACCCAAGAAAGTTATTTTCCTGTGCCCTTGTCGATCAGAGCCACAGAATTGATCCCCGGGGTATATTTTCTATTTCCCATCCACTCATCAAGATTTTTCTTAAAGAGTGCTAATAAGTAACTTTGCTTGACATAGATGGAAAGTTCTGGGACAGGAATCTATCCCTCCATCATGTCCTGTTTATTGTGGTGACAAGGTTTAGGTCCCTACAGCGTGTAGCTCGGAGAGATTGGGATTTCTTTAGGTGTAGCATATCCAACAGCTCTGGGATTGTACATAGCTTTATATGTTAGGCAGAGATCACCTCGGAGTAGGCAATATGCTACAGAGTAAAGCTGGAGTGTTTTGAGACAGTCACTGTAAGGCATCTGTTTGAGGCCAATAATCCTCTTTGTGTGGTTCTTCTGTGGCCTTTCCAACTGCTGCCGATGTCTTGTTTGGTACCTTCCAAAAGGGGCATTGTACTCTATAATGGGTATAATGAGTGTTGAGTAGAGGGGAACAATGACCTCTTTTTTCCTGGACGAGAACCCTTTTGTAATGAGGTGTGCCACATAGAAGGATTTCCTGACTACTGTGGGGGATGTGATTATCAAGGAGAGACTACTGTCCACCTGGGTCCCAAGGTCTCTTAAAATACATTCGGAATTAAGACGACTGCCGCCTATGTGGTAGTTCATGGGTACAGAGTTTTTGCCAAAGGGGATGACAATGCACTTTTTGGCATTGAGCTTGTGGCCATGGCTCTGACACCAGGCATCTGTCTCAGTGAGGCCCTTTTGTAGGATGTCCACATCATTTGGAGACTCGACTATGGCTCCTAGTTTGTAGTCATCTGTGAACTTCATTAGCCAAAGGCCTTCTGTGTTAGCCTGTACTTCAGAGAAGTAAATACCAAACAGGAGAGGTCCCAGGACTGAACCCTGTGGTACTCCACGTATCACTGGTTTGAAGTCAGATTTGGAGTCTGCAACTTTTACAGTGTGGGTTCTGTCAGTGAGCCAGTTGGCAACCCATCTTGTGACATAGGGATTTCCAGAATGGGGGTTGGTGTCGAAAGCCTTGGTGAGGTCAAGATAGGCTGTGTGAACCACCTTACCCTCATCTACGGCTTTGATGACTGCCTCAAAGAAGTCAATCAGGTTCAGGAGGCATGATCTGCCTTTCACAAACCTGAACTGGGTGGGGTCCAGAGTTTGGAGGTTACCAATGTCTTTGTTTATGAGTTCTATGATGATATGTTCCATGGTCTTACAGACCAGGCTCATCAGGCTAATAGGGCGATAGTTCCCAGGATCAGTGGTGGCTCCCACTTTGTGGAATGGGATAACTGTTGCTGTGCGCTATTCAGTGGGCACAAAGCCTGATGTGAGGCTATAATTGAACATGGTGCTTAGGTGGGGAGCAAGTTCGTTATGAAGTTCATGTAAAACGCAACCTGGGATGTTGTTCGGTCCCATGGATGCTGTATTTTGGCTTTAGAGAGTGAAGCTTTTACTAGCGTAGTTGTGATTACAGGGAATCTGCATTCTTCCTCCATAGATATGGGCCCTTTAGGGGGTGAGAGGGGGGTAAAGTTAGCACTGAACCTACCTGCTAGGATATTGGCAATATCAGTTGGTTCTGTAATTTTCGTGCCGTTGTGCTGTGACTCAGAGCAGATCTGGGTGTTGCCATTGAGATTCTTGACATAGCTATAGAATGCTTTGTGTTTGTTCCTAGAATCAGTGGTGGTTTTGTTTTCATAGCTAGCTTTGGAGGATCTTACAAGGGATCTCAGCTTCTTACTGAGGCTGACCAGGAGGGAGCTCCTCCACTCATGGGATTTTACTCTCTTTAGCAACAGTTTCTTCCTTCTGTTGTAGAGTTTGTTTATAGCAGGGGACCACCAGATTGGCTTCCTTTTCTTTGAGGATATAATCTTGGTTCTGTTTGGTATAGCACAATCCATGCACTCGTGTAAATGCTTATAGAGTGCATTTGTGTAACATTCAACAGTCATAACTGTATTGTCCATCTGCATGAGTGTCATGAAGTTCGCCACTTCTGTCTTAAGAAGCATGAAGTCGACTTTGGAGAAATTTTTTACCATGGTTTCCTTAATGGGGGGTGGGGGCAGGATGTGGATATCTGGGGTGATTAGCTTATGGTTGGATCTGACCAAAGAGGAGTTGACTTCAGGTGTGGAACACTGGTCACTCATGTTGGTAATGACTAGGTCTAAGATATTGTTGCCCCTGGTGGAGGTGCGGATAAGTTGATCCAGGGTATTGGAATTTATGAACTCCAGAAAGCGTTGAGCGAAGGAGTTGGTACATGAGTAGTTTTCCCTTTTAATGGTGGGGTAGTTCAAATCACCCATTATTAGGGTGTTTGGTTGAACCCTAATATTTTTTCAGTATATCAAGAAAAGAGGAGTGGGAATTGTGCAGCATGGAGGGGGATCTGTAGCAAGCTACAATTTGGATCACAGTTTTGACCAGAGTTAGTTGCACTTGAATAACCTCCAATGCATTATGCTGAGAAACTAGCCCGGAGGTGTGGATATCCTTAATGAATATGGACACACCTCTGCCTTTAGTGTTCCGGTCCAGGATGGGTGGTCGAAAAGTGTGGTATGAGTTATAGCCTGGTAATGCAGGGGTGCTCTCTGGAGCCTTGAACCAGGTCTCTGCCACTGCTGGCATTTTATGACTTTGTGCTACTCTGTGCAAAACACTGTAGTCACTGGGTGTATCAATTTAAATGATCAATGCCACTTTTGTCTTCTTTTCATGGACCACTATATCTGGTTTTCTCGAATCTATCTTTTGAACTGTTGGTAATGGCCGATTCCATGTAATATAAACTTCATCATTTTCTGTGATACTTTGTGGCTCATGTTTCCAATGTTTTTCAGCCACTTTAATACCATGATGTTTGCACAAGCTCCAGTGCATCAGTCTTGCCACATTATTATGCATTTCTGTATACAGTCCTTCTGCCATTCATATGTCACAACCTTCAACAAGGTGTGCGACTGTTTCCAATTCTGTTTTACAAAACCTACATTTGTCTGTTTCTCCCACATGTTCAACTGACTTTGAAAACCAATGTGTATGTAGCCTACTATCTTGGGCTGCCAATCTTAAGCTTTCGTCTCTTGGTTTGAATTTGCCTCTCCTTAACCATTCCTACATTTGATCATGATCAACATGAAGTTTTTCCAGAAGTTTTCTGTACTTGCAACTATATTTATGCACTTTCCACATTTCTTGCCTTCTCATCTGATACTTCACCTTGTATTCTTTCTTTTGTTTTTGGCACATTCAGTTGTTGCCTGATTTATATCTTCTTCTGGTTTAATTTTCATTTCTGCTTGATGGTGAGATGCTTCTGGTAGACTAAGCAGGGAACTCATCTTAGATTATTTCTCCTCATATTTCAAAACTTTTACTACATTTGGGTCTTGTGAGGTCAGCAGATATGTGTGCAGTCCCATGATTGCAGATCTATACATGCAATCAATTTCAAGGATGCCCATACCTCCTTCGGAACGGGAAACATATATAATCTTGGTATGCACTGATTTTTATAAATCATTTGATGATCATTAAGCATCCTTCTTGTTTTCCTATCTAATCTATCCAGCACCTTTTGGGGACAACCAGTCACTCCAAAGCTGCACGTTTTGACAGGAAGAGCAAATTGGTTTATAGCTTGAATTTTGTTCCTAGATGTCAACCCCGTTTTCAGAATTAATTAAGTCTTCTAAAACATTCCTAAGTTTTATTCGCATTTGTTCATGTCTTATTGTTGATCCTTCATCAGTTCCCAAATATTTATACATACCCTCTAGCTCAAGTTCTTTTTTATCACATTCTTGTCCCAAACTGATGTTTTCTTGGTGCTGCAGTTTTCTTGCTTTAAAGGTTGCTTTAGCACACTTATCAAGACCAAATGACATTCTTATATCATCTGAAAAAGTTTTGACTACATGCAGTTGTGCTGTTAGTTCCTCATCTGATTTTAAATTGTCAACAGAGACGATGAGAAGTCTTTGCACTTTGTTGTTTTCTAGGAGCCGAATTATAGTAATGGCGTAATCCAAGTAGACAGCTTAATGGGTTAAGAGCAAGACAAAATAGCAGTAGTCACAGGGACTCACCCTGGAATATCCCTCTTTGAATTTTTATCCCTGGAATAATAATTTGTCCTTTATCAGGGCTTAATTGCAAAGCGGTCTGACACTGTTTTGTGGTCACTGTAATGTAATCAATCAATGTAAGGTATATCTTATACATTTTTAAGCACTCTTTTATCCTGAATTTGTGATACTGTGAAATGCTTTTTTGTGGTCAATCCATGCCATACATAGATTGTTCCTATTTACAGCTCATCATTATGACTTTATTTAGCAACAGATGATCCTTTGTTTCATATGACTTTCTATTGTTACTCTTTTGTTCTATTGCCATGATTGAATTTTCTTCTAACTGACTATAAACTCTGTTGGCATCAATTCTAGTGTACAGTTTATACATCTTCGGAAGGCAAGTTATTGGTCTATGATTGTTAGGGTAGCTTGCAGGTTCAATCTCAAGTGGGACATTGTTTTTCCTGTTGTTAGCTAGGCTGGTGACTGTTCATGGTTTGCATATAAATAGTTCTTACTCATGGCTAAATCTTCATGCAAAGATGTTAATATTTTTAACCAGAAGTTTGGTACTGCATCTGGACCTGGGGTTTTCCAATTAGAGGCTTTTCTTAAATTTGTTTTAATTGCTCTGGCTGTTACTTCAGCCCATTTCAAATCCTGTACCTTTGAACTTCTTATTTTTTCTTTTACTTCTTCTATCCATTTAGCACCTTTGTTATGTTCCACAGGATCTTTATGAATACTTTTCCAAAATGTATCTAATTCTTCTTTTTTTTGGTGGTCTTTCATTTCCTTTACCTTGTTTCCCAGTTCTCTATTAAACGTTTTAGGTCATCAATAAATTGCTTATTTTGTACTTTTCCTTTCTATTTATCTGTGTATCTTCTAAGTTTTTCTACCTGTGCTAATATTTTTAGTTTATTATTTGCAATACTGCATGATAAATCTTGATCTGTTATAATACTGTGCATTGCTTTTATCACATCTATCCTTCTGAGTATTTTTGTTGATCTGTTCCATTTTCTATACTCTTCTAACAGTGACACCTTTTGTCTTAATTGTTTTATAGTTTACTCTATTCAATACTTCTATGATGGTACCCTGTCTTCTTGTGGTGGAATTTTATCTGTTATTAATTTAGCTGCACTATATCCCGTTTACTTCTGTTATGTTGCTTGGATCTCTATGGACAATATGTTTTAATCTCTCTGGCTGTTACTTCTGTGTGTGAGGTATTAACTGGAAATTGTCCACTTTTATTAAGCATCTGTTGGGTTGTTTGTTTCTGATAACTTGTTGCAGTTAAACTCTTTTTTCTAGAGGCTCCTTTAGCTGTTTAAAACTTTCATTTAAATGCTCACTGCTGCTTTTCAGCTGTGAGAAACATTTCTGCAGTTTGTTTCCCACCCTCCCTCCATGTTGGTATAGTGTTTTTATAGTTGGTGGCTTTGCAGTTGCCCGCCCCTAGTGTAAATTTGATCTGGGACCCTCCTCCCAGTCTAGTGTCATTACCTCATTCTACCCAGTACAGGGAGAACATTTGAGAAGGTCAATCAGCTTAGTTTCTGCTACTCCTTTCTCTCTTTCCTTTCTCTCTTTCCACTTAAAAAAAAATGTATCTGCTTTTACTGTATTTGTGTTTCTTCCTACTTTATTTTGCTTTTGCTTTTTACTTAAAAGTACTCAGTTGTATTTATAACTGCTTGGTGTAACTCATTCTAAGCCTTTTAGTTTAAGCACTTGGGCTTCAGACCAGTTGTTTTACATTAAGAAGGTTTGTGGTCTGCACTGTAGTGGCAGAACAGGTAGCTTACATCCTTCTAAGTTGGGAACTGCTGATTGAGGGCTCAGTGTCTGTTATTCTAAAAGTGTATTAATTCTGGTTTAAGCACCTGGGCTTCAGGCCAGTTATTTTACATTAAGAGGGTTCATGGTCTACACTCTTGTGGGAGGAGAGGCTGGACTCTGCCCTTCTGAGCTGGGAATTTCTGGTTAAAGGCTTATAGTGCCTGCATATTTGAACTGCTTCTTACTGAAATTGGTACACCTTGTTTGCTGTAGCATAGACTAGAGCCAGGCCTGCTGAATCTAGCTTTGTTTGTATAACTTGAACACTAATCCAGGCATTCTTTAAAGTATTCAATTGTATTTATTACTGCTTGGTAGTAGCTTGATTAAAGTGTAGCTATCATTCTAAGTCTTTTGGATCAAGCACTTGGGCTTCAGACCAGTTGTTTTACATTAGGAAGGTTTGCGGCCTGCACTGTGGTGGCAGGACAGGTAGCTTACATCCTTCTAAGTTGGGAACTGCTGACTGAGGGCTCAGTGTCTGTTATTCTAAAAGTGTATTAGTTCTGGTTTAAGCACTTGGGCTTCAGGCCAGTTATTTTACATTAAGAAGGTTCGTGATCTGCACTCTTGTCGGAGGAGAGGCTGGACTCTGCCCTTCTGAGCTGGGAATTTCTGGTTAAAGGCTTATAGTGCCTGCATATTTGAACTGTTTCTTACTGAAATTGGTACACCTTGTTTGCTCTTGCATAGACTAGATCCAGGCCTGCTGAATCTAGCTTTGTTTGTATGCTTGTTATTTCCCTGAAACACTAATTCCACCTAAAACGCAGCTTTTCAGTGCTTCTGTGGATCCCTAGTGATATCTGCATTGCTTACTGTACTTATTTCCTTGTTTCACTTGAAAGAAAATTACTGTTTGTCATTTTTGCATTTAAGTTACCTGTAACACATTGCATTTAAGTTACCTGGCACTTGCTCACTAAGTCAGCACTAAAAAATTAAAAGCACTATGCCCTCACAAACTCCCCTTGAGTACCTTGTTCCCGTTGGCCCTTTTTTTCAATTATAAAGGAATTCCCAATACTATTCTAGCATGTCCAAAGGTCAGTTGTCAATCTCCTCTCTGGTCCAGCTGGTGAATCTGGGAATCTTGAGGCAATGTTACAACTGCCTCATGTACACAGACAACCCTCTCCTCCTCCCAACAAATTCCAACACATGTGAGAGATGCAACCATATAGCCAAACTGGAGGCTAAGCTCTCTCAACTCAGTACTGGCGTAACCAGGCAGGAGGAGAAGGAAACCACACTAACTACAATTCCAGTCTCACATAGACCTACCACGACAGCAAACCAAACACATAAACACATAAAAACATACTCGGAGGCTCTGAATAAAAATCTGCCTAAGCAGCAGAGACCTCCAAAGCAGATACACAAGCAACCGCTACCCCAAAACAAAACACGTGCAACACATAGCTCACAAAGCCAGTGTGCCGAACAGTCACAGCCCTTAAGGCTAAACAACACACCTGATACACTTGTAATAGGTGACTCTATCATCAGGCACACTAACGTCCCGCTCACCAGGCTGAACAAGGAGAAGGTCACGGTGAGCTGCCTGTCGGGCGCTAGGATCCGCCACATAACACACACACTCAGGTCACTCCAAGGCAAGTACAAATATGACTCAGTCATTGTCCATGCTGGTGTGAATGACCTGAGATGTACATCCCTGGACTACATGAAAAGAGACATAGAGTAGCTCTCTGAGCATGTAGCCCAGGACGGTATGACCCTGACCTTGAGTAGCATCTTACCCTCACCAAGAATTATGCCACAATATGAAGATAAGATGATCAATTTCAACAATTGGCTTAAGTATTGGTGTAATTCAAAGGGGATCCAATGCCTGTCAGCCTGGGATGACATGCTCGACAAGCCACGATGCTTCACTAGGGATGGCTTGCACCTGTCACCCCTGGGCTTTCGGATATTGGCAAAGGCTCTTGCTACCCCCATAGTGCCTTTTTTAGGCAAGGCTCAAAAGACAAACCAACCTACATAGGTATCACAAGGGATAAGAAACTAAGAGTAATGCTACTCAATGCCAGAAGTCTAAACCTCAAGATGCATGCACTCAAAACTCTCCTTAGCATGGAGAACATCGATATCTGTGCAGTAACAGAAACCTGGTTCAAGGCTCTCAAGAGCACCCCAGCACTACCAGGTTATACCTCATACCATGCTTTTCGGCCCACAAAAGTAGGAGGAGTATCAATATTCGTCAAAGATACCCACACCTCCAGGTTGGTGGCACAGCACGAAGCATCAGAGACTATCCATGTGCAACTAACAGTGGGTAAAACTGCCTTCCAGTTTATAGCCTGCTACAGACCACCCTCCCAAACCCAGGAACCCCACTCGGCCTTCCTGAGAACACTGGAAAAAATGAAGGTCTCTCCAAACACCATTATATTGGGTGACTTCAACTACCCAAACATAGACTGGGAGCATTACTCTAGCTCCAACACCCTAGCCCAAAGGTTCCTAGAATTTATAAACTCAAATGCTATGGAACAACTTGTTACCACTCCCACAAGAGGGGAAAACATACTGGACCTGATCATCACCAACATGAGGACTCTATGCTTCAGACCAGAAGTGTATCCCTCACTGGTAAGATCAGACCATAAACTAATCTCACTGGATATTCACATCCCGACCCCATCCCCTGCCCAGAAAACCACAGTGAAAAACTTCTCTAAAGCAAATTTCACACTCCTCAAAACCTAGGTGGAATCCTTCAAAGCCCCCGGGCCTGTGGAAAATACAGCCCAGATCGCAGAATCCTTTATAAATGCATTCTATGAACACCTTCAGGAATGCATGGATCATGCAATCCCAAATAAAACCAAGACCCAATCCTCCAAAGGCAGACGTCCTGTCTGGTGGACCCCAGCCATAAACAAACTGTACAATAGAAGGAGGAAGCTACTAAATGGTAGAGCAAAATCCCAAAAAGGGAAGGCATCTCTGATCAGTATTAGCAAAAAACTACGGGCATTCATAAAATCGTCTAAGGCCAGCTTCGAGAGAAAAATTGTACAGGACACTAAGGATAATCACAAGGCTTTCTTTAGTTATGTTAGGAACCTCGGTGGGCATTCCCAGATATGCTCAGAATTAGTCCAAAATGACAAAAAAATGCACCAAACCCACAGACATTGCCAACATCCTAGCTGACAGGTTCAGTGCAAACTTCTCCCCCCCTCCCCACCAAAAGGGTGAATATCTATCCCAGCAGAGTGCTGCCCCCCTAACATCTCAGATGCTCAGGTAAGAGCCACCTTCTCCAAAGCAAAAACACAGCATCAATGGGACTAGATGGTGTCCCGAGCTGCATCCTACATGAACTCCAAGAAGAGCTAAACCCAAACATGAAACTACTGTTCAATCTCAGCCTTACTACAGGACATGTACCCAAAGAGTGGCATACAGCAACAGTGGTCTCTCTCCACACAGGTAGTGCCTCAACGGATCCTGGAAACTATCGCCCCATAAGCCTGACTAGCTTGGTCTGCAAAGCTATGGAAAGGATCATCATGGACCTCATAAATAAAGATATGGGGACCTACAGACACTGGATCCTACCCAGTTCGGCTTTGTTAAGGGCAGATCCTGCCTCTTAAACCTGGTCAATTTCTTTGAAACAGTCACGAAGGCCATTGACGAGGGGAAGGTGGTCCACACAGCCTACCCGGACCTCACAAAAGCCTTCGATACAATACCCCACTCGGGCATTATAGATAAGCTCACCAGCTTAAATATAAACCCCTATGTCACTAGATGGGTTGCAAACTGGCTCAAGGACAGAACCCACATGGTTAGAATTACTGGAGCCATGTCATACTCCAAACCAGTTACAAGTGGTGTCCCACACGGCTTAGTCCTGGGACCTCTCTTGTTCAGTATATATATTTCTCGGAGGTACAGGCCAACACGGAAGGACTGTGGCTGACCAAGTTCACAGATGACTGCAAACTGGGCGCCATAATCGACTCTCCAGCCGACACAAGCATCCTCCAAAAGGGCCTCATAGAAACAGACAACTGGTGCCAGAGCCATGGCCTCAAGCTAAATGCCAAAAAGTGTATAGTCATCCCCTTTGGCAAAAACAAAGTGCCCACAAATTACCACATAGGTGGTAATCCATTAAGTACAGAAGAAGTAATTAGGGACCTGGGGACCCAAGTTGATAGCAATCTCTCATTTGACAACCACGTGGCCAAAGTGGTTAGAAAAACATTTTATATAGCCTACCTAATCATGAAGGGATTCACATCTAGATCAGGGGAGGTCATCGTGCCTCTTTACTCATCCCTCATCAAGCCCATAATTGAGTACAATGCCTCTTTTGGGATGTACCTTACCAGACACCTGCAGCAACTGGAAAGACCCTAAAAGTACCTCACCAAGAGTATCAAAGGGCTCAAACAGATGCCATATGCTGCCCGGTTAAAGAAACTCCAGCTCTACTCAGTGGCATACCGCCTGCTCAGAGGCGATCTGTGCCTGATGTATAAAGCCTTGTCCAACCCAGAATTAATGGACATGCTGCACCTCAGAAAATCCAAATCCCATCGAGCTATGTGCTCGAGAGACTTGAACCTCAGCACTGAAATAAATAGGACATGCTGGAGGGACAGATTCATAACCCAGAGGCTCCCTTCACTCTGGAATAAAATCCCAGTCCAGGTTAGGCAGAGTCCCTCATTGACTCTCTTCAAGAGGAATCTTGATGAGTGGATGGGAGATCGTAGGTTTACCCCGGATATCACTTCTGTGTCACTGTTAGACAGAGGCACAGTATACTAACCTTGAAAAAGGGCATAGCAAAATTAATTTAAAATGGGTGGCGAAAGCCAAACACACTCTGGCTAGGCTTATAAATGCCCTAGGGCAAATAGCCTAGTAAGAACCTATGAACAATCCTAACTACTGTGTTCATTTGTTTTATCAAACTTCTAACTTTTTGGGTTTTATTGACCTTCTGCAGTCTATTCTTTCCTTGATCTTAATATGTCTGTCTCTATTAAATCAAGCAACTCTTCTCTTAGCTCATTTTCTTCTAAACTGAGCACACATTTTTTGTTCTCCACTTTCTGTGGGCATTCTATAGAAAGTTCTGCTGCATGTTCCTGTGGCACATTCTCTTTAATTTCATCCTGTGTCATCCATTGCTCTGTGATATGTGAGCTCACTGGCCTATCACTCCTCAACATTAACTGTGTCACAGTTGCCACAGTTTCCTGTTTCCTCCCTTGCTGTCCAGCTTCCAATGAATGTTTATACTGATTTCCTGTGAAAGACTCCAAAATATCTTCATTTGGCAAATGATCTGTTGCTTCCATTCCACTGGTTTCTCCTTAATTTGGATGTACATTGCTCTATCTTGCTATGGTGTTTTCTGAGTTAGATTTGCTGCACTGAATCCTTCACTTTGCAGGTACTCCATAACCTCAGTTCCTGTTTCTTTAACTTCTCCATTACTAATCTCCTTTTCTACTTTTCCTCTTTGCCTTCTTATTTTTTGTACTGTAAAGTTTTCCATGTTTGGATTCCTTTGCCTGTATTTCACTTGAAATATCTTTGCTGCTGCTCTTTTTGTACTGATTAGTTTTTTTTTCTCCTTTGCATGAATATTACACCATATTAAATCTCCTTTTCTTTCCCATGTCCATATTTCTTCTTTAGATGTCTCCTGATCTTCCTATTTCTCTTTGCTTTGGGGACTCGTTTTATCATACTGTGATATAACCTGTGTTAGAACTTCTACACCAAATCCTTCACTTTGCAGGCATTCCATAACTTCAACTAATATTTTTTTTTACTTTTACTTTACAAATTTTCTTTTCTACATTCCCTCCTTGTGATAACTTTTTTTATTGTGACATTTTCCATATCTGGATGCCTTTGCCTATATTGATAAATTTGGCTTTCGACTTTGCATAAATATTGCACCATATCAAATCTCTCTTTTTTTTCCCCATGTCCATATTTATTTTTTATTATTTTCAAAAATCTCTAGGTTTTGTTGTTTATATTTTCACACTTCCAAAAATGCTACTTTTTCCAAAGAGATCAACGTTTCTTGGTCTATATAATGTTTTTCACAAATCTGTTGTATTAATTAACACAAATTTTTATTTGATGCTTCCAACAGTTTTTCTTGTGGAAGTATCTTCCTTTCCTCTAATTTCTCCCTTAATCTTTTTTTATATCTTGTGTCTGAAAATTCTGGGCTTTTTGAATAATAGTAACAATACATAATTTCTTTCTTATCCTCAATAGTTCACTCTATTGTCTTTATGGATCTTTTTTGGTGTATCATTTTTTTTGTGTTTTTTGTAGACTGCTACTTCCCTCTGTATCAAAGGGATCATCCTCCACCTGGGGCTAGCCTAGTCCCATTGTAGGAATATTTCCATGTCTTGAAGATTCTACATTGTTATTTTTTTCCAGCCTTGGCAACAGTGCACCTATCAAGATTGGACACTCTTTTATCCTGAATCTTGTGCACCCAGCTATCTTATTTAATTTTTGACCTACTTCTGTCCATGATAGATGTTGTATAAAATGCAGTCTATATATCAGTGTTGTCTAGATGGGATTTTGTGAAAAACAGGGTCCACCTCATGAAGGTACTCACTAAGACTTGAGGATGAAGTCAATTTCAGCAATACTACTCTCCTTTGCTTGCTGACTTATCATCTCTCCATTCAGTCCACATAATTTCTCCTTTCAGACTCCATCAATTCTCCATTCAGACCCCCTCATCTCTCCATTTGGACTCCATCATCTCTTCATGTTTATGGGGATTTTCTGATACTACTGCAGGCTAATGAGAGGAAGAGAAGAAAGGCAAGCAGGAAAATAAATTTAAACTGGAAAAAAGGAAAATGTGTCCAAAGTATAACACAGTGTATGAGCAGTAACAGCCTTCTTGCAGAGAGAGAGAGAGATGTATATATAGACACCAGGGATGATGAAACAGCAGGAGTACTAGACAGCTATGACATTAGTAGTAAAAGTGTATATGTGTGCATATGCACGCTTATACAAATATTATACATAGACGTATAGAAAGATTGATAGATAGATAGATAGATAGATAGATAGATAGATAGATAGATAGATAGACAGATAGATAGAGATAATGTATTTAATTTCCCTTCAAGTGCTCAAATTGTCAAAAGGTTGAGCACTTGAAATACAAGCTAAATAATTTACAACATTCACTTTTTGAACACTGCCTATCATTGGAAGTGCAAGCTTACGGTACAGTGGGAACTGGATATTTGCATTTTGCCCACTGTAGTGCAATCTCAGAATTGGTTTATATAAGTAGCAGGTGGTTTAGGGTCCAGTAAATTTTCTTTTAGATGTATTTTTTTTTTTATCTTTGTGGATTCAACATTTGTGTTTAATGTCTTGAGTACTCAAACTGTTTACAGTTTAAGTACTTCACACTTCAGATGCACTCAAATACATAGATAGATAGATAGATAGATAGATAGATAGATAGATAGATAGATAGAGATATAAAGATAGACATAGCCATGCTTGATGCTTCTTTTACAATGTTATACATACACACATGCATACTTACTTACAAATATTTTAAGCACAGGCATTGACGCCTGTCTAGCCTGTAAATATACAAAAACAGTTGTTCCCATCATAAGTGTCCAGGCTGTTCTTTAAATAAAGAAACTAGTGCTTGCTTTAAGGTAATTTGCTAATCTATTCCATGTATTAGCTGCTCTCTCAGAGGACCAATTAGTGCACTTTTCATTCCTATAAAATCTTCTACATAGGTTGTCTGATGATTCTCTACTACTTTTTGATAACCCCAAACATTCCCAGAGGTAGCTGTCTGTAAATGCCGTATATACCAGAATAAGATCTACTCTTAGATATCTGTAAGAGACACTGTACAAGTTCAGATGTTTTAGTCTTTCATAATAACTTAAATTTTGACATCCATGGATGCCCTTGGTATATTTCCGCTGTACTCTTTCCAGTTTACTCATACTTGTTTTTTTATACGGTTTCCATATTGTTATTCCATAATCAAGTTTGGGACTAATGTAACTAATAAACCATGTCTTCATCATTTCTGATTTCCGAGACTTTATAAAGTGTTCTATAAAATCTATAGTTCTGTAACTATCATTAACCACGTTTATATTACCTCGTTGAAATTTTACTTCATCGAAGCAATAAATGTCGAACACAATTGATTGATGCAGTAAAATATCGAACAAGTATAAAAAAAACAAAAAAGAGCAAACAAAAAAACGAAAGGGCGTAGGCAGGGGGGCAAGCTCCCCTGCACCCCCCACCCCCCGCTACTTAAATATAGCAACTCCGAGATCGCACTACATTGAGGTAAACAGAAAGCTCCCCCTATGGAGATTTCTGTTTACCTGGCTGATATTCTTCGCTTTCGATATTGTCATGCCAACAATATCAGATTCTATATTGTCAGCTTGCAACAATACAATATAGACCCCATTAACCAATTGGTTGATATGATTAGAAAAACTCATAGCTGGATCTACCCATATATCCAGGTCCTTAAATTAATCTACAGTTTCATTCACTGTGTGCTGCATTAAATATTCACCTTTCAATTTATGTCTCCTAAATCTCATATGCTTATTTTTTTATGTATTTATCAGCTTATTATTCTCCTTTGCCCAAATGGTCAGTTTAGTTAAGTTCATTTGCAGACATGCCCTGACTGTAGCACATGTAAACATTTTACCCAATTTCAAGTAATTTGCATAAAGACTATAGAACACCTCAGATGAAAAAGATAGATCTGAAAGATACAATCTAAACAAGTATGGGCCTAGAACAGAGCCCTGTGGGAAACCCTGATTGTAACCAAGAATTTCACATGTCCAATTGCTGTATGATACTTGCCGTGCCCTATTTGCCAACATGCAGCTATCCATCTTATCAAGAGAACATTGATACCTAGTAGTTCTAATTTATTAATCAGTGTTTTGTGTGTGATGCTCCCAAATGCTGACATTAAATCTATATAAATGATATCACAGCACAAATTTTCATTCATAGCTGTTATTATATTGCTATATAACATTATGTAACAGATGGTAAAAGATTTACTTTTAGCATATGCATGCTGATATACAGCTATAAGTCCCAGCCTTTTCAGTTCTGACAATAAATTATCCAATATTATCTTCTCCATTACTTTCCACAACATGAAGGTAGACTGAAGGATATGTATGCCTCTGGGTTTGTCCCTTAAAGACAGGTTTAATAAGTGCATCTCTCTAATCTTGTGGAATCATCCCATACTTATAAAACCTAGTAAATAATAGATATAATGATAATGTAAGTTTTTGCTGAAATATTCTCAGGTCACTATTACTAATTCTGTCTCCTCCCTGTGCTTTGCTAGGATCCACTTTACATAGTTCTTGTTCAATATAATTTAATTTGATTTCAATATCTGAGGTTAAATTGACGTCACTAGGACAACTTATCACCACCTTTGTAGATCCTGTTTTGTATAAGATTTTGTAAATATATCTATAATCTGGTGCACTTGAGAATAAATTTTAGAATCTATACACAACTTATCAGTCTGTATGAGTTTACTCCTTCCACATTTTATGACTCTGTAAAGTGGTATCCTATTATGCTCAATATCTTTGTATACATTTTCTTGATCTTATCTCACATTATGCTTAATTTATTTGCCCAGCTTATTTATTTCATTTTTCAAATTTTGTAGTTTGACCTCTTTTCAATTTCTTATATCGTTTGTCTTTCACTTTAATCAAATATTTTGATCTTCTGGAAATATGTCCTTCTGACATTGTTAACTTGTATCCACATGTTAAACATTAAAACCCCTATCATAACACCTACAATGTCTGCTACAGTATTTATACCCTGACAGAACTGGTTCTCAGTCTTTCTTCTTTAACCATGTTTCACAAACAATAATTACATCAATCTTATGGGAACATAGCAAATTATTTTTCAGTAATAAAAAAAAAATATCATTAATGCTTCTAGCATAGACGTGTCAAATGTTATTTGGAAACTGTTAAATGTTCGACCTGGCAAAAATTTTGCAATGTGTTAGTCAAATATTGCAAAATATCTGTTTCAAAAATTGCCCTGATCTTGAGAAGTGCATGTCATCCTGTCTGAACACGTGCGCCCAAAATTAGGCTTGGATGCTCTACGTGTCCATTTTTTAAAACACAACATTTTTTTCATATAGGTATTTGCCCAAAAAATCTATTCATTCATGGTGTCATGGCTCTTCTTTCTATATGTGATTTATGAAAAATATGTCCTAACAAGCAATGTCATCTAATAAGGCTGCAGTTTCCCTGCTAACAGTGAGAGACTCCTTGTGGATGAGATCATTTGCACTGACATAAATAAAAATAGATCTGTACTTCCTCGCATCTTCTATTTTTGCTCCTGGCAAGCATAACACTATTCAATGTTTATTATCTTCTCTGCAAATTATAGTATCATTTCCTCTAATAATTAAATCTCCAATTACATGAAGATCTTTGCTGACCAGATCTAAAGAATCTTCCACTTTTAATTCAATAATATCTGCTCAATCGTTACAGAAGAATGATCTTCATTACCATTAGTCTTATTAATCCTACTGTTTTAATTGCTTATCACATTTGCAAGCACACAATTCTAATCCAGCTGGCTTTGTGCATCCACAGCTTGAGCCATGTTGTCAATGACTGCCTTTCTCCTCTTTTTTTTTTTTTTTTTTTTTTACAGTAATTTTCTTCAGTCCTTCAATGTTCATTTTTGATTTTTTTCCTTTTCAACTGCCCCTTGCCTCTTTTTTCTACCTTCCCTTTTGGAAGATGATGCCTTTTTCTGTAGGCTGGATGCTTTCTGATAGAAAAATGTTATCATTCCCTGTAATCTGTATGTTACATGACAAAGCAGTGCCCTTTATAGTATTTATTCTCTTTGCTTTACAGACATTTACCAGTTTATTTTCCTTCTTTATTTGTTCAAACCTTTTCCATTTTTCCTTTTTTTATTTCCTTCCATACACTCTGAATCCTCAGATTGCTGAATACATTGAATATTTATATCAAGAATTCCAGATTTATCAGTGGCATTATCTTGTTTCAAGTGTCTGAGTGATCTTTATAGACAATAGACACATCCTTTCCCAAATGTGTTCTATTTGCTCTTTGCTTAACTTTACTTATCTTATCAGTCCACTCATTAATGAATGTAACAAGAGTTTTCCAAGCCATGCCAATTGCACAAGTATAATTGTCATCAGTAAGTCTAGATTTACTATTAATGGTAAGGAAATCATCCAATATTTGACATGAGGAACACAGATCACCCATGTTATCAGGTGTTAACTTTAAATATACATAGCATTTATTACACTGGATAAGGTATTTATGCTTTATCAAATCATCAATGGCATACTCATTTAAGGAATCCATATTTAGCTGCAAATACATAAACAATTATAAAAGAATTATAAAAATTATAAAAGAAAAGACTAATCAAAACTGGTAACCATAGAATTGAAAGAGATCTTAAATCAACTTCTAAGAGAAAAGTCACACAAACAATATACAGCTAAATATTAAATTAAGTAAAGTACAGCTGTTGCTCTGACTGTATAGCTTGTGGAAGTCATACAAAAGCTGGAATTCCTTTATATTGTGCACGAATGTGCACAGTAGCTTCTGCTCACTTTCACTCGCAGTCGCATCTCTTTTTTCACAGTAAAGATCAATAAATCACAAACCAAGACAGGATTGTTTCGATAAACTCTGCATTGTCCTCTCTGCAGTCTGTATGAATTTATAGCTGACTAGGCCCCTTGCGATTGCTAGGGTTTGCCTTTCTAAAACCTAGCCCTTTCTAACAGCTAATTGAAAATTAAAGGTAAAACAAAATATAAATCTAAGTAAATCTTCGTGTCCACAAACTATCCCTTCCTTCCTTCCTACAAACAGTGAAAAACTGTGTGCAAAAAATGAAAATATAAATTCAAATAAAAACTTCTCTTACTAAACTACTGCACAGTCAATCAATTGTTTAGATAACCTCTGGATTCTCACAGCAGCTCAGTAGTTATGTAACAAGTTAAAGCAGAAGTAATATGTAGTAAAGTAATATTCTTCTCTTAATTCAGAAATTTCTGATGCTATTAGTTCTAGAAATGTATTATTTAAGTTTCAGATAATGAAGTATCATTCATTCCACAGACTGCACTGCATGTACATAAATGAGTAAAGTGCAAAAATGTGCAAACATGATATGACCTGTACAGATCAGTTCAGTGCACATTTCTGTTTAGTTTGTTGTACCCCAGTCACAGTCACTGTAATATCGTCCTACAAATAGTGTTCTGGAAATGAGTAACAGCACTGCACATAACATCTGTGCATATGGAAATGCCCAGATACTGATGAGAAGCACTGCTGTATGATGGGAAGTCCTCAGTATCTGTATATATCATGACATCTCACACTACATCTGATGACAGTTTAGAGATAGCTCCCAGCATGCTGCATTCTGATTCATTGTTCTGCCAGCAGGAACTATTGAACTTCTTGGGGCAGAACACTACAATAGATCTGATGTATGTCATTTATACTCTGGTGTGATAGTCTGATAGGGCGTAATTGCAGTTGTCGTTAACATATTCTTTTATACTTTATCATTGTCATTCTGGAAAAGTCTGTTATAGATTATCTGGAAAGTAGAGGCATTAAGATAGAGATCCAAGGCTGAAACTATTATGATATGTCACACATCACTGAACATAAAGGAAACTATGATGTCCAGTCTTTTTCATTATTGAGAGACACGAGTGTTACTGGGGTGCATTATGAGAATCTGCGATAGAGAAAATTCAATAGTCTATAAGGGCAAGAACAACAGCGGTTTCTCTGCCTGAGAAGTGAAGTATCAAATGGTTCTGTAGGTGGATCATGTACTGGAACTGCTACATCACAAAATGTCTGCCAAATGGAAGTGTCATCTTTGGTAGGAAAGAATGCCACTGGTCTGTAGTTGATATTTTATTGTCTCTGTCCAGGCTTATTTTCATGAGAGTCATGGTGATGAAAGCTACATTGTGCAGTCCAGTTAAATGGTATAATCCCAATATCTGTAACAGCATGAAGGCAAATAATATTATACAGACAGCCACAAATCAACATTAATGGACAATTAATATCACTGCTCTATAAATTTGTTAACACTTAATGAATGGATGAATCTAATGCAAGCACATTATAAATCAGCTTTGAAAATTATAAACACTGGACATACTTACCCAGTGTATTATTAGTTACCTGTAGTAAATGACAGATCAGTAGGAAATGGAAACGAAACTAGGCATTTGTTGGGGGGAATAGCAGAATGTGGAGAAGGAAGAGAAAGTAGATGTTGTAGTAGAGTGACAATAGAAGATTATGAAAGGCTGGACAGAGGTGATAGGTAAATAATCTTAGTGCCAACTAGCTGTGATATTTGCAGGTAAAGGCACTGAGTTCATGTAAGTAGAAACTGTATGGGAATGAACAGTTAATCTGCTTTAGCTTTTCTACATCAGGTAATCATATAATAACATTCCCATTGTTTTGTAAGCCAAGAAATTCAGTCAGTAACTCTTTGAAACCATTAGGATTCTGTCACAGTCTTAGCAGGAAACAAAGCTAGTTCCATGCATTAGCATCTTCATGTCTATTGTGAGTTACTGATAAGGATAAAGCCAACAAATTATTACAGTGACCTGGTAGGGTTACGCTTGGGGATAAAGGTTATCAGAGATAGGTTGGATGAGAATTTTGAAAACTGTTATAATGGTGCATTCATTTTTTGTTGTGGAGTCTATGCTGTCCTAAGGAATTAAGGCCCAAACAATGTTTTGTCATTAATTCAAAGCTTGTTGTAAATCATGTGATACAGCTAAACAATCCTGACCCTGGTATGGATTGCATGCATTGGTGTTTTATAACTGCCCTAGTATTTGATGTCTTTTAATTGCAGCCAGGTCATAATGCTTGAGGATGTGATCTATAACAGTTCCCAAGTATTTAAAATCTTATACAGTTTCTGTGAATAGGCCATCAGTAGCAATAAGTCTTAGTGGAGACTTATATTGACAGTCTGATTTGGTTGAAATGAACAGCATTGATTATGATCTGGTGGCACTCAGGACAATCCCAGATCTGTGTTAGCCATAATTATAAGTGCTTCAAGGTTTTCTGTAACTTTGAACAAATAATCATGCAGTCAGTTCCACAGCAAATGCAAAGGTAGAGTCATCTGCATATTTAGGCTGGTAAGGTGACAGTGCTTTAACATTTCATTAACAAAAAGTACCCCCACATCCCTGTGCTGATCATCATGGCATACCAACTGGTAGTGCTTCAGAGGCATACAGGCCTCTTTGCCAGATTGCCTGCAACATCTCCTAATGCAATGGACTACACTAAGTCAGTCTTCAATGGCTGCATGCTTTTTCACTGTATAATTAATGGCTCAGCATCAATAGCTTTGGCTAATTTTATGAAAAGTATGTGTATGATGTGACCATTACTCAATTACTTCCTTACAAGTCAGTAAGGGAAATAACATCAGTGCCTCTACATGGGATATTCTAAAATAATGTTGCTCCTCTGACAGCATTCAAAGCATGCAATGGTTTGATATGGCCTTTCTGGCACAGGAATAGGGTTGGTAATGTTTACACTGTTCAGCTGGGGGTCGCAAAATGAAGGAGTCTTTAAAGCCAAAGATACACTTAATCATTTTAATTGCTGCTCAAGTCTGACCAGGGACCATCCATTAAGTCTCATGGTCTCAAAAGTGATAAGCTTTGATGTAGATGATGCTGATAAGAGTTCATCTATGGAACCTAACCATGTCTGCATGATTGCACTTAATGAGTGGTTGTTGCCTTGATATAAGCTTTTTTTCCATATAATTATCAGTGTGTTTTATGAAATATTTGCAAATATTATCTCAGCATGTCCATTATCATTTATATTTAATGTTTTATTTGCAGTGCAATATGGCTGAACAGAGATGGTGGAGGAGAGTAACTGAGGACGAACAACTGGGAAAGCAAAAGAAAATATCTGTCTGTGTCTTGAATATAGAATTGGGTTAGATTTAGTGATTTGATTCTTAATTAGCCAAGAATGCTCAGGGAGTACTGATCACAAAATACAAACCAGGAAGGAAATTTAAAATCAAGAGCTAAATACATAATTTTTTGTAGTTAATGCTGTTAACCATCACATAATAAAACACAACACCAAAGGAATTAAAAAAAAACTCCTTTCACTTTGTTATCTGGCAATGGTTTGAGGATGCTGGGGTTGAAATATAAAGGGCCAGGTGCTATGGAAAATTTAAGGCTGTTAACAATGGGGATAACAACTAGAATTATAGTTTCAGAACCTTAGACATGAGACATTCACACATCTGCACTGTATCATATAGAACGGGCACAATAAAAAATAAAAATAAACAAGTTGTTGAATGGATGATATAGGTTTTGTGGAGATCAGTTCAACCATTTTTTTGTCTCGCTAAAGTAATTGTTTTTGAGCATTTTTATCTAGGTTTATAATTAATAAAAAAACATTCATTGATGGTGAGTTGTAGTAAGCACATATAGCATATGCACTTGAAAGACAGAGTTTTTTTATCATGTTATTGATAAAGCATTTAATGATACATTGATGCAATACACACTATTCAAAAATGGAGAGACAATAATACTTCAAATTGATATAAAAAAATAAAAAATATGTTGGTAAAATGCATAGATTAAAAAAGACATCTATAAATAATTAGCTCACTCGCATACACCTCTAATCAGGTATAACTGATAAACTATATACAGTACACAAAAACATATCCACTTGCAATACTGTTAAATTACATATCTAAAGACAACTATTTAAACTAAAATGCGTAGGATTCCATGTAATGTGGAACAGAAATGTAAAGCACAAAGTCAGAGTTATGTTTAGTGCATCAGCATCATAAGAAGGTCATTAATTATTGATCAGGTTTTGACAACAGAAAAATGAGGACACCTTCCTAACTGTTTACAGTACAGTTTGCATTGCCAAGTTAAAAGATAAGTGGAATCAATCCTGACCTGGTCAGGAATAACTCCGGTCAACTGCCTGCCTCTTCTAACAACCCACTGCATAAACCTTTAACTATGAGACTAGACGGAAACTTCCATGCTGTAACAATACAGACCCTGACTATTACAGAAAACTGCAGAACCCATGTAATAGAAAAAATAGAATACAGTGAATGCTTGGGGGTATAGCCAGTCCACATAAAAGTTTCAGAATAAGCAATAGAAGTGCTGAAACAAATACTAAGCCTTTGTGATAGTGCAGACCACAGTTCATAGCTGAGACAACAGGCCCAGAATTCCTGTATGAAAGTTGGATTTGTTATTCCACAAGTTGTGCAAGGGATCTCTGAAGCAAACTGTTTGATACAGGGGTAGCTTGATCCTCAGTAGCCCGTATAAGTAAAA
The DNA here is from genome assembly GCF_019279795.1 of Protopterus annectens. Taxonomy (NCBI): domain Eukaryota; kingdom Metazoa; phylum Chordata; order Ceratodontiformes; family Protopteridae; genus Protopterus; species Protopterus annectens. The sequence continues at coordinate 989,590,838 of NC_056732.1, read as the reverse complement.
AAACATTGTTATTCAAGTGTAGCAAAAAGAGAGAAGGCAATGACCCTTTCTAAGCAAGCCCCCTTATAGAATATCCAGCCAAGAGTTAAAAGATTGCTTAGAGGCAGTTTTATATTTCTCTGTTAATTTATAATACAAAAAAGTTTTTTTTAAGGTGGTTCCCTGTCTTTTATACCTGCAAGGTAGATCACATATTCACACATCAGGTGAGAGGACTTGCTTACATGATTTGCTAAAGGAGATCTAATTATCATATAAAGGAGATGTAGAAATTTCCAAAAATAAGTTCTGGGAAGTTCTTTTTCAGTTTGAAGGGTCTCAAATGTAGCAATGATGTGATGGCTACTGATATCTCCTACAAAGTCAGAGAGTCATCTGATACCCTTCTCATCTGACATCTGAACATTAAATGGAGAGTTATCACTGTTAAAATAATGATTTTCCCAAAGTGGAATGTCCAGCTTCCATAAACTGCTCCATTCTGTGATCTTGACCAAAGTAGAAGAGCCTAACTGGTAGCCACTATGGAATGCCAGCTTTTTAGATATTTCGGTAGAGAACAAGGCTACCAGAACAATGTTCACAGGGAAAAGGAATTTAAAAGTACACCCTCTATAAAGGTCCAACATAGCAAGCTGTTGTAATTGAATAAGAATAATAAAGAAAGTTAAAAATCTTGTGCATACGTCCCCCACTGTGGAATACTCAGGCCTACATATTTCAGTGGGGCACATTAGATAGCTTGACCAATCCTGATATGAGCACCACACCAAATGAAGCAATGTAATAACCCAGTAATGTTCACAATCCAAGGGTGTGATGAAGGGGTGGTAATGTATGGAAACGTATAGGACACTATAGGAGAAACCATCATAAATCCAGTGCTTCTGTGGATCCCTAGTGATATCTGCATTGCTTACTGTACTTATTTCCTTGCTTCACTTGAAAGAAAGTTACTGTTTGTCGTTTTTGCATTTAAGTTACCTGTAACACATTGCACTTGTTACCTGGCACTTGCTCACTAAAGCAATTATAAGTCAGCACTAAAAATTAAAAGCACTACACCCTCGCTCCCCATTGGCCCTTGTTTTCAATTATAAAGGAATTCCCAATATTATTCTAGCATGTCCAAAGGTCAGTTGTCAATCTCCTCTCCGGTCCAGCTGGTGAATATGGGAATCTTGAGGCAATGTCACAACTGCCTCATGTACACAGACAACCCTCTCCTCCTCCCAACAAATTCCAACACATGTGAGAGATGCAACCATATAGCCAAACTGGAGGCTAAGCTCTCTCAACTCAATACTGGCATAACCAGTCAGGAGGAGAAGGAAACCACACTCACTACAATTCCAGTCTCACATAGACCTACCACGACAGCAAACCAAACACATAATCACACAAAAACATACTCGGAGGCTCTAAATAAAGATCTGCTTAAGCAGCAGAGACCTCCAAAGCAGATACCCAAGCAATCGCTACCCCAAAACAAAACACGTGCAACACATATCTCACAAAGCCAGTGTGCCGAACAGTCACAGCCCTTAAGGCTAAACAACACACCTGATACACTTGTAATAGGTGACTCTATCGTCAGGCACACTGACGTCCCGCTCACCAGGCTGAACAAGGAGAAGGCCATGGTGAGCAGCCTGTCTGGCGCTAGGATCCGCCACATAACACAAGCACTCAGGTCACTCCAAGGCAAGTACAAATATGACTCAGTCATTGTCCATGCTGGTGTGAATGACCTGAGACGTACCTCCCTGGACTATATGAAAAGAGACATAGAGGAGCTCTCTGAGCATGTAGCCCAGGCTGGTATGACCCTGACCTTGAGTAGCATCTTACCCTCATCAAGAATGATGCCACAATATGAAGACAAGATGATCAATTTCAACAACTGGCTTAAGTATTGGTGTCATTCAAAGGGGATCCAATGCCTGTCAGCTTGGGATGATATGCACGACAAGCCATGATGCTTTGCTAGGGATGGCTTGCACCTGTCACCCCTGGGCTTTCGGATATTGGCAAAGGCTCTTGCTACCCCCATAGTGCCTTTTTTAGGCAAGGCTCAAAAGACAAACCCACCTCCATAGGTATCACAAGGGATAAGAAACTAAGAGTAATGCTACTCAACGCCAGAAGTCTAAACCTCAAGACGCACGCACTCGAAACTCTCCTTAGCATGGAGAACATCGATATCTGTGCAGTAACAGAAACCTGGTTCAGGACTCCAGAGAGCACCCCAGCACTACCAGGTTATACCTCATACCATGCTTTTCAGCCCCAAAACTTGGACCGAACCACAAAAGGAGGGGGAGTATCGATATTCATCAAAGATACCCACACCTCCAGGTTGGTGGCAAAGCACGAAGCATCAGAGACTATCCATGTGCAACTAACAGTGGGTAAAACTGCCTTCCAGTTTATAGCCTGCTACAGACCACCCTCCCAAACCCAGGAACCCCACTCGGCCTTCCTGAGAACACTGGAAAATATGAAGGTCTCTCCGAACACCATTATATTGGGCGACTTCAACTACCCAAACATAGATTGGGAGCATTACTCTAGCTCCAACACCCTTACCCAAAGGTTCCTAGAATTCATAAACTCAAATGCTATGGAGCAACTTGTTACCACTCCCACATGAGGGGAAAACATACTGGACCTGATCATCACCAACATGGGGACTCTATGCTCCAGACCAGAAGTGTATCCCTCACTGGTAAGATCAGACCATAAACTGATCTCACTGGATATTCACATCCCGACTCCACCCCCTGCCCAGAAAACCACAGTGAAAAACTTCTCTAAAGCAAATTTCACACTCCTCAAAACCGAGGTGGAATCCTTCAAAGCCCCCGGACCTGTGGAAAATACGGCCCAGACCACAGAATCCTTTATAAATGCATTCTATGAACACCTTCAGGAATGCATGGATCATGCAATCCCAAATAAAACCAAGACCCAATCCTCCAAAGGCAGATGACCTGTCTGGTGGACCCCAGCCATAAACAAACTAAACAATAGAAGGAGGAAGCTACTACATGATAGAGCAAAATCCCAAAAGGGAAGGCATCTCTGATCAGTATTAGCAAAAAACTAAGGGCACTCATAAAATCGTCAAAGGCCAGCGTCGAGAGAAAAATTGCACAGGACACTAAGGATAATCACAAGGCTTTCTTTAGTTATGTTAGGAACCTGGGTGGGAATTCCCAGATATGCTCAGAATTAGTCCAAAATGACAAAAAATACACCGAACCCACAGACATTGCCAACATCCTAGCTGACAGGTTCAGCGCAAACTTCTCCCTCCCCACCAAAAGGGCAAATATCTATCCCAGCAGAGTGCTGCCCCCCTGACGTCTCAGATGCTCAGGTGGGAGCCGCCCTCTCCAAAGCAAAAAACACAGCATCAATGGGACCAGACGGTGTCCTAGGCTGCGTCCTACATGAACTCCAAGAAGAGCTAAACCCAAACATAAAACTACTGTTCAATCTCAGCCTTACTACAGGATATGTACCCAAAGAGTGGCGTACAGCAACAGTGGTCCCTCTTCACAAAGGTGGTGCCTCAACGGACCCTGGAAACTATTGCCCCATAAGCCTGACTAGCTTGGTCTGCAAAGCTATGGAAAGATCATCATGGACCTCATAAATAAAGATATTGGGGGCTTACAGACACTGGATCCTACCCAGTTCGGCTTTGTTAAGGGCAGATCCTGCCTCTTAAACCTGGTTGACTTCTTTGAAACAGTCACCAAGGCGATTGACGAAGGGAAGGTGGTCCACACAGCCTATCTGGACCTCGCAAAAGCCTTCGATACAATACCCCACTCGGGCATTATAGATAAGCTCACCAGCTTAAATATAAACCCCTATGTCACTAGATGGGTTGCAAACTGGCTCAAGGACAGAACCCACATGGTTAGAATTGCCGGAGCCATGTCAGACTCCAAACCAGTTACAAGCGGCGTTCCACAAGGCTCAGTCCTGGGACCTCTCTTGTTTGGTATATATTTCTCGGAGGTACAGGCCAACACGGAAGGACTGTGGGTGACCAAGTTCGCAGATGACTGCAAACTGGGCCCCATAATCGACTCTCCAGCCAACACAAGCATCCTCCAAAAGGGCCTCATAGAAACAGACAACTGGTGCCAGAGCCATGGCCTCAAGCTAAACGCCAAAAAGTGTATAGTCATCCCCTTTGGCAAAAACAAAGTGCCCACAAATTACCACATAGGTGGTAATCCATTAAGTACAGAAGAAGTAATTAGGGACCTGGGGACCCAAGTTGATAGCAATCTCTCATTTGACAACCAGGTGGTAATCCATTAAGTACAGAAGAAGTAATTAGGGACCTGGGGACCCAAGTTGATAGCAATCTCTCATTTGACAACCACGTGGCCAAAGTGGTTAGAAAAACATTTTATATAGCCCACCGAATCATGAAGGGATTCACATCTAGATTAGGGGAGGTCATCGTGCCTCTTTACTCATCCCTCATCAGGCCCATAATTGAGTACAATGCCCCTTTTGGGATGTACCTTACCAAACACCTGCAGCAACTGGAAAGACCCCAAAAGTACCTCACCAAGAGGATCAAAGGGCTCAAACAGATGCCATATGCTGCCCGGTTAAAGAAACTCCAGCTCTACTCAGTGGCATACCACCTGCTCAGAGGTGACCTGTGCCTGACGTATAAGGCCATGTCCAACCCGGAATTAATGGACATGCTGCACCTCAGAAAATCCAAATCCCATCGAGCTACGCACTCGAGAGACTTGAACCTCAGCACTGAAATAAATAGGACATGCTGGAGGGACAGATTCATAACCCAGAGGCTCCCTTCACTCTGGAATAAAATCCCAGTCCAGGTTAGGCAGAGTCCCTCATTGATTCTCTTCAAGAGGAGTCTTGATGAGTGGATGGGAGATCGTAGGTTTACCCTGGGTATCACTTCTGTGTCACTGTTAGACAGAGGCACAGTATACTAACCTCGAAAAAGGGCATAGCAAAATTAATTTAAAATGGGTGGCGAAAGCCAAACATACTCTGGCTAGGCTTATAAATACCCTAGGGCAGATAGCCTAGTATGAACCTATGAACCTATAATAGTGATAGATGAAGGTAACACCACTCATGGACACACACAAAGATTGTTCCCATATCTTCCAAATATTTATTTTAAGTATCTCAGCTATATTAGTGAGTTACATATGTCATAGCTAGTGTGGAGTAGCCTAGGCCCATGTAAAAGGAAGATGAGTTTCCATCTGAGACAATAAAAGTGCTTCTGAATTAACAGGAAAAAGGGTGGCTTTTGTGGGGTTTACATTTAAACTCAAGGAGTTTTCAAAGCTTTTGAAATCTTAGTCTGTGGGGGATGTCTTGCAAGGATTCTAAGGCATTTGAAAGTGGCGAGGAGTCAAATTGATGAGGTCTAGCAACATTGACAGCAATGGCCTGGAGTTCTAAGACAGAGTTACATTTGGATATAAGAAACATCCTTAAACTGAAGACGTATAGCAGTGTTTGCCATACTTTAATTTCAACCATTTTCTTGCATTTAAGCTGTTCAGTTGTGACACAGAATACTGCAAAATCATTCCTGCGATTAAGCTACTTTGCAGTAATTGCACTGTTTGTAATGTGCCCTTCAAGTACTGTAGGCTTGAATGAGCAAGGCGACCCATACAATTATAGCTGAAGGCATGAAGAGCAGCACAGTGCAAATGGCACTTAGGCATGAACAATACATAGGAAGACTGTCACAGAATTTGGTCAGGGCTGCTTGAATAGATGGGTTGCTATATATGAATAAAGCGGGAGCTGGTCAGAAGGTGGGAGTAGGGTTGCCTTACTACAGGAAATCAGGAAAATTAGTTAAGATATCTGTGTCATATTAGAAGCAGATTTGAATTTGATTTAATAATATAGGGTCATTTCTGGTTAATTATGCATCAGAGCAGGAAAGAATATAAGAAAAACAGATTATTGACTTGTATTTCTGGGTTAGATGGATTGTTACTAACAGGGAAGAAAGGGAATCGGTAATAAGCCAATTTCAGGCAGCTGACAGTTTATGAGTAGATTTACAATGACAGAAGAACCAAATGGGATAGGTTGAAAAAGGGTCTATATCACTTGATCCAAGTATTATTCTATTGAATACCTTTTTGTCAAACCTTTTTGATCAAAGCTCCTGTTTGCCGAAGTCTTTTATCATTGAATTTTATTTTATCAAATTGCTTTTGTTGACCAATACCCAGAACAGAATATCCACAGTAACAAGTAAAGTCTAAACCCCACCTACCATTCACCAACGTTAATGGATATTCATACTGCTAGCGGGATGAATATTCATAGCCTATTACTTGTTTACCCTTTTTATCAACATAGTGCAATCTTGGAGATGTTATGTTTCAATTCCTGGGATGTGGAGGGCGAAGTCCCCCCTACTTTGGTGGGGTGCAGGGGGCATAGCCCTGCCTACAAAAGAGAAGGTGTTTCATTAAGTATATTAGGTTAGTAAACTGATTTTTTAATATTTTAAATATAAAGTTTACCTGTAAAATGGTTCCGGGTTTCACAGTTGCTAAGTGATGTTTAAAGTTCCATACTTTAAAGGTGGCTAAAAAATACAGTTGATTAAATGTAATTCACTAAATAGAGCATTCAACAAATAGGTGTTTTGCTCAAAACAGTTCGACAAAAAAGGTATTTGGCAGAATAATATTTTGATGAAGTGATATAGACCCATTAAAAAAGGAGAAGAGGAAAGATGACTAGGATATTCCAGCTGTGGTGCAGCTGTTTAATGGGAGCAGTTATAGACTGGGTGTGAGAAGCAGAAAGATTTGCAGTATCAGGTTTGAGACTTTTGGGAAGTTATGGAAGGAAAAAAGAAGACATGGTTCAAGGGTAGACAAAATATAGATATGCAGTAAAGGGAAAGTTTGGAGATGGCTGGAGAAGAAAATTGTTGGAGGAATAAGACAGTAAGAGTAGAGGACGTTAAACAAGGATGTGCTAATATAATGGAAAAGAGAATGATCACAAACATTTCAGAAGAGAAGTGGAGAAAAAATAGTTAGGGAAGTAAGGATGTGAAAAGAAAAGCAGTCAGACAGTCTGGAATAGGGGAAGGTGAATTTAGTGGGGAAAATAAGAAGTCGAGCATATGGTGAGGCTTATATTTATATATTTTGTTGTGTGTTCAGAACAAATAGTGCATGATGGTAGCTGAACAGAAGGTAAATGATGGTAATACTGTTGGTTAAGAACAAAGAAAAAGGGATTTCAATCAGGTAAGGGGTGGTGTAATTTTGGACTGGTTCAGGAAATTGAAAACTATGGATCAAGGTTATTAAACAAAGGCACTGGAATGTGGAAATAAAGGAAGTAGCAGGGGATCAGGTGAGTTTTATATATATATATATATATATATATATATATATATATATATGGTTCTACCTGAGTTAGTCGACAGCTTAGAACACCGACAACGGAATCCGGAGCTCCAGAAGATCGACAATGAAGAAGACCGACGCGAATCGCGAGTGCCAGAACATCGACAATGCAGAAGACCGACACGACAGATGACAACACCGACGCCGAGGATGCCGACATGGGAAAAGGCTGTGTGAGTATGCGGTAGTGACGGACGTTAGGGTGTGAGTCAGGTAAGTGTGGATATTGACGGTCTGTGGGGATAGGGGTGGGTTAAGTGAGTTAGGGTTAGGGAGCGGGTTAGGTAAGTGTGTGGTAGGGATAGACTTTGGGATAGGGGCGGGTTAAGTGAGTTAGGGTTAGGGAGCGGGTTAGATAAGTGTGCGGTAGGGACAGACTTTGGGATAGGGGCGGGTTAAGTGAATTAGGGTTAGGGAGCGGGTTAGGTAAGTGTGCGGTAGGGATAGACTTTGGGATAGGGGCGGGTTAAGTGAGTTAGGGTTAGGGAGCGGGTTAGGTACGTGTGCGATAGTGACGGGCCTTGTCGATAGTTGTGTATGTAAGTAGTGTGGGTTTGTAAGGATTTTGGTGTGCTTGTGTTGTGTGTGTGGTTTGTGGAATGGGGATGTGTTTTGTTTTTTATTGTTGTTATTGTGGTGAGTGCAGTGTATGGGGTTTCGTGTTTGTGTACCGTCGGTTATTTTGTTGTCGGGTATGTGAGGTTTCGTGTTAATGCACTGTCGATTATGTGGTGTCGGTGATGTCGTTGTCGGTGTTGTGTGGTTTCGACTATGTCAGGTAGAACCATATATATATATATATATATATATATATATATATATATATATATATATATATATCTATATGTATGAAAATATGGGCATGGCAGGTGAGTAAGTTAACATTCTGGGGTCCAGTGAAGGACACAGAAGTCAGGCAGGTGGAGATGGCATTTAGGGAGGGATGGAAGAGTAAGATGCTTAATTTGAAAATACTTCATATTGCAGAGCAGGCAAATTTTACCATCTTGGTTGACTGACACAGTACTAACTCAATTATTCCAGAAGTTGGGACAGCCTCATTTTATGTAGGCATTTCAGTTTTTAAAGTAGTTCTTTTTAGTCTTACAGAACTAAGGAGAGTTATCACTCACCACCAACATTTGTAACAAACATTATATGGTGTATTTTTTACAGAAAATAATGCATTTTTTTAACGGAGATCAAGTGTTAACAGCTGAAAGTTCTTGCTTAAATATCATGTAATTAACTAATATATGCTTTAGTTAAGTTTCTAGCTTATCGAATTTATTGTAGTCCCTTTCTTATATTACTAGACAAAGCTCTTTTAAAACTTGCCTACTACTAAAATTTCTAAGATATTTCTTTAAATTTGGTAACAGTTTGAAGCCAGTGCTTTAAAACACGCATTAGGTCATGCATGCATTTGTGCACTTAGCAAGTTACATATCCAGTTATGAAATTATATTACTTACACCTCAGGGGTTATATCAGTTCCGACTGAAAGCTTACTTTTTAAGTTTTCTTAGTTTATGTAATCAGCCTGACCTGTATCCATGTATGCCTTCTGTGCCTTCAGTGCCTCGCCTGTCTTCCAGGTCTGTCCAACTCCAGTTTTCTAAGGCAACATAGTACTCAAATGTCAGTTAGTAAGATTTCAGGTCATCCTTCCTGACTAGTTTGTTCAGAGGCAGCACAGTCTTAGGGTTGGCAACTATTGAAGCCAGCATCACAAGCTGTTTTAGCTACATCAGCTTTTGGTCAGTCAGTATCTGCAATTTCATGAGCTTCCCCAACAATTCCCCAGGGGTTGAGGATACCAGTTAACTATGCCAGGCATGCAGTCACCACAGTACAACAGCTTGTAGTCCAGCTAAGGTTGGCACTTGATGGCAAAAATACTTTGCGGAACTAAAAACTAACAACTAAAAACTAAAATCTGACAAGTTTTTGTCCAACTGCACACAATCTTCAACAGAGTCACTGCAGAAAAGACTATTCTAATATATATATATATATATATATATATATATATATATATATATATATATATATATATATATATAAATATATATCTCAAATCACAATTCAGCGATACCCAGGGATGGGAATGTGGAAGTCTGGTTAAACTCATTTGGGAGATGGAGAGTGAACATGGAGTACTTGCCACCCTCCTACAACAACCATGTTAACGGCCTTTCCAACTGTTGCTGGATCAGCATGGTTCCTCTGATTATTCTGGGGTTACTGAAATGTGTCTCAGTGTGTTAACACAAAAATATACACATATATGGATACATTTTCACTTAAAGAGAATGTTGGACTCTCTTGATAAACATGAATTTGTGATTATTACATCTACTGGGATAAATGTGGTGGAGTAGTTGTGTGGGATGCTATGTTATATGAAGGTGAAACATTTAAATAATTGAATGACATTTATTTTTATTGCAAATTACCTTACAATCCAACAATCAAGTTTAAAGAGAAGACTGATGTTTTTTTTTTTTTTTTTTGTATTGGGAAGAGCAGAATGTCATTTCACAATCTTTGAAATTAAAATTGATGGTTGATAATCTGGCTTCCCAGATATTTTATATCCTATCCAAAGTTCACAAGAATAGGAACTCTCCACTTTGGAGACCAGTAGACTCTGACAAAGAGTCTGTTACATAACCTATTGCCATGTTTAAAAAAATATTTAAGACCTTTGATGTCACTTGTTTATTCAAGAATTAAAGATTCCACTGAATTTGTTGATGTCACTTCATTCACTTCAGAAGTGTAAATGGAATGGCAATGATGTAGGTGTACTTCCATACCATGTGAGATACACCTACATGCCTTGAAGCATTGGTTGGAAGAATTAGATTTTTATAAATTTTAATTCAGGGATCATTTGATTCAGTTGACTGAGTTGGTACTTATGAAAAAAGTTTTCTAGTTTAGAAAATCATGTTATTTCTAGCTTTTGGGTACTGTGGTGCCCCAATACATGCTGATTTGTTTGTGGAAGACTCTTGAGGTTCATGTTTTATATATATATATATATATATATATATATATATATATATATATATATATATATATATATATATATCTATATAAAATCAAGCATGGAATATTTTTGGTGTCTATGAACATTTGGAGGTAGTATCTTGAAGATTGCCAAATTGTTCAGATTGGTGTCCATACCAGTTTGTTAACATTTGAGCAATATCTAAATCATAATGATTAATTTCTTCACCAAGAGAAGTGAATTTTTGCAACTTATTTTGGGGACATTGGAATAACTAAATTATTGAATGGTTCTCTGGTCACCTCATTATTCAGGAAACCATTTTCCAAATCTTTATACTACATTACAACAGTTGTCATCTTAGGCATGTGCTTAGAAAGATTCCTAAATCTGATTTTTTATGAGAGTAAAGAGGGTGTGTAGCACCCAAAAACAGTATGACAAATTCTCATATGATCTGAGATATATGTTTGAATACCAGGTTATCCCATAAAGAAGGTTACTAATATGAACAGAATACATTTATTTTATGCAGAATGAAAGAAACTAATGTAGGTGATAAGTCTTTCCATTATGAAACATTGTTTCCTTTACCTCTCATTTACCTCCCTAAGCCTCTGTAGCACATTTGTATACTGCTCTACAGCTGCCTTGTGTACAAATTGTATACAGTGTAAATATGTTCTACTACGAAATGCCTGGCACATATATTGTACCTATGCTATACCACAAAACTATCATACTTATTGCACTCCAACTTTGTATCCTTTATAATTATTAGCTGTCCTAAAGCATGTTACTCAGATGTCTCTTCCATGTTACTGTATAACCTACTATTAATACTATTTACAACCAGTGTAGTTTCTTACTGCATGGAGCTTTTCTCCCCAGGACTCTGCTGAAAACAAACACTAGTGGCCCAGACAGGCTATCCTGGTAAACAAATGTTAAATAAATAAATAAAATAAATTTGATTCAGTCACTTACTAAGTCAGGAAGATAATGCAGAACCATTTGAGTAATAACTGGTCTCTTGTCTGTTTCTTGATCTCTTCAAGACTTTCAACATTGTCTCCCACCCCCTTCTCTTAGACAAACTCTTGGAACTCAACCTGTCCACCTCCACAATCTCCTGATTTACTAGTTATCTTAATGATAGACTCCAGTCTGTTGAATGGCTTTCTACAATCTCTCCTACACTACCAGTTAAGATGGGTGTCCCTCAAGGATCAATCCTTGGCCCATTATTATTTAATATCTTCACCCATCAGCTGTATAAATACTGCCCACAGTCATCACTCATTCAATACACAGATGACTACACTGTTATTACCACAGCAGATACCCTCACTGACCTACAGGTCTACTAGCCAGGCATCCTTCCTATTGAGAACTGGCTCACCAAGAACCAGCTAATACTAAATACAAAAAGGACAAAACTCCTGCTATTTATCCCTAAAAATATGAGTAATCTTAAATCTTCCTTCTCAATCACATACCAAAATAACACCCCTAACAATGTGGAATCACAGACCAAACCACTTGGGGTCAACATTGATGACCAACTGAAGTCTGACCTGCACATTATCAACAATATTAAGAAAACCCACCAAAAACTGGGACTCCTTTACAGGAATAAGAAATTCTTATCCAATAAAGCCAAAATTGCACTATCCTATGTCTACCTTCTCCCCAGCCTACTCCATGCTCACAAATCGTCAAACCACCCTCCTATCCAAACTAGAATCCAACTACAACAAAGTAACTAAATTCGCTGCAGACCACCATGGGTCTTTACCAAAACATCAAACGCTTAAAACAGCGAACTATGTTTCATCTACCCTTTTTCAATGAAAGCTGAAAATGTCGACACCTCAGAACAGCGATTTCTTTCCTAGTCAAAGAAATTGCTCTTCCAACCAAAAACAAAAATAAAACAGTAAACACTTACAAACACATACACACATACCTTAACCCAAATTCTACCCCCAAAAAGTAAACAGCTGAAAACACATACACACGTAACTCAACCATATATCTAACTCACAATAAAAATAAACATTTTAAAACATATGCACTTACCTTAACCTGCACCCTAACCCTAAGGTCAGTAACTGTTGCACATTTATGTAAACACTTACAAACACATACACACATACCTTAACCCTAATTCTACCCCCCCAAAACAAAAGTAAACAGCTGAAAATACATACACACATAACTCAACCATACATCTAATGCAAAAAAAAACAGTAAACACTTTCATACATATGCACTTACCTTAACCCGCACCCTAACCTTAAGATCAGTAACTGTTGTGAATTCACGCTCGGGAGCTATGCCAGACAAGGGAATCCCTGAGACCACACTACAGTGCAGAACATGGCAAAACAATGAAGTGGTCAAGTGACTTCTTTCCCAAGGAAAGAATTCGTTGAACGGCCACTTTGCTGTTTTGCCTGTTCGCTCTTTAGGTGTTGACGAAAATGCATTTGACAAAATGCATTTTCATCATTCTAAGAGGAACCCGACCATCCCTATTACTCACACCACTGCCTAGCTCTTAAAAAGTTAAACTGGCTAGAGCTTCCTCACAACCTCCTCCTCTCTCAACTTCAAATGATACATTCGGTACTGCATCTTCCCTCCTTCTGTCCCAGCATTTCTTCACTCGTCTCCTCCTATTCCCCACCAAGATCTCACCATAGTGCTGAACAAAACCTTCTCTCTATCTACAAGCCTAAATCTAAAATAGGTCAAAACCTGTATAGCTACTTTTTGGCACAAACTTGGAATAAACTTCCACTGAACATTCAAAACATCAGTCAACAGCATCATTTCAAAACAGCTGCCAAAAACTATCTAAACAAAACTTGTCTCTGTCATTGCAACCACCCTCCCTGATCAACTTCCCCCTTCCATTTCACTTCTAACCTTTTCCTTCTACTATCTACTCCCCTTACTGTGTATCAGCCTTGGCATAGCTAGGTCTTGACTACATTAATACTCTACTAGCAAAACAGCTATTAACCACCCCAGACAATCACATCATTAATAAAACACCCTTAAAAGTTGATTCATTAGTCAGAAATCTAGAAACTCATGTAGATAGCAACCTTGCCTTTGGCCAGCATGTGTCCCAGGTAGTAAGAAAATCATTCTATATTGCTCAACTTATAAGCAAGGGCATGGCATCTAGGTCCAGAAAGGTCATTATACCACTGTACTGGGCCTTTACCAGGTCCTACATAGAGTATAATGCTCCCTTTGGTATGTACCAGACCAAGTACTTGCATGATAAATAGTACACGTTGAAGAGACAGATATGTTTCTCAGAGACTTCCCATTCTCTGGAACAGACTACCCATCCATGTGATGCAGAGTTCCTTCCTATCGCTTTTTAAAGAAGAACTTGGACCAATGGATGGGTAATCAGAAATTCACCCCTGGTATGGCTCCTATGTCTCTGATGGAAACAGGCAGTCATTAAATCACCACCTCTATAAATCAAATTTGAGGGGCACATTTGGGGTGCAAGGCTAGACTTATAAGGGCCATAGTGGTCATTAGCATAGTATCTCCTTATGAATCTATGAAAGCAGCAAAACTAGTCTGCAATATTTGTAACATTTTTTGAGCCAATAAATACAATTATATATATATATATATATATATATATATATATATATATATATATATATATATATATATATATATATATATATATATATATATATATACTTTTTCTCAAAGAGAAAAAAATCTATCTTATGTTATTTATTTATTTATTTTATTTATCATTTATTGATTGTAATGTTCCACTAGGCCAGTGGCCTGTTATATCAAGGGAGACCTGAGGTGGCACTTATACTACAATTGGAAATTTGGCCATGGCATTGGGGATCTTCCTTTACGATTGATTCTGATCCATATTCTTAGAAGTGAGGCCATGAATACATGTGTATATCCCATTCTTAGTGCAGTGGCAGCTGAGAGGACAGTGTGCAAGATGCAGGATTCAGTACAGGGAGAAGAGATGAATGCCTGCCCTAGGAAAGAGTCTATTGGAGTTGGAAGTTTTGTTTCAGGAGCAACATTTTAGCAAAATGGTTGATTCAAGCAGAGAGTAATGTATAGTTACAACCTTCCAATTGGTGGGGTTGTGGGATAATTTATTGAAAGATTTAATCAACCAAAGTGAAATGGAGAAAGAAGTCTTATGGGGGACATCATAGATAAAATACAGGGAGAAGACACAGAAGTAAGACCAGAAAAAAGTTAAGGTACTGATGAAGAGAGCATACACGGAGACAGTGGAACTACACAAGAAGGCCAGAAGGAAAAGGAAAAAGAGAACATATTAAAAAGAAATATAAAAACAATGAAAAACAATAAGCAGATAAATGTACAACCACACTTTAGCAACAGCAAACAAGCACCAAAACAAATAAATGGTCATAGGACGTACGGCTGTAAAATCATATCATTTATTTGTCACGACAAGGTAAATGCTTTCACCACCATCCCGGTGGCTTCCTCAGACCATATACAATAATATTAGAGCAATGCAATAAATATGCTCACATTTACTAATTCCCCACTAAGCAGACAAGTTAAATTGCTTTCACCTTTCTCTTTATGTTTTAAATCCTCATCCCATAGTGTGCTACGCGCATGTCTCAGATATCATGCATTCAGCACAAAAGCTAGCTTAAAGGGAAACTCTACCAAAATACTACAGAAAGTAAAACATCATTGCTAAAATGGCATTTCACTAAACATCCTCCATGGAATGCATTTTAAAACATAGATAATCATGCAATGTATTAATTTCTATCTCAATCACTAAATAATGTATGTATAAATTCATCATTTTCCATTATACTTTGTTAAAACATTATATCCCATGCATAAAATAATTGATGTATCCCACATATATAACACTCCAATGCAATTTCTTCTTCAATTTCTTCAGGCTGAAGAAGAAGAGGAGGGGAAGGCATATCTGAAGGCAGGAAGAGAGGAGGAAGGTTAGGAGTGTAGTACTGAGGGTAGGAACTTTGAATGTTGGCAGTATGACTGGTATAGGGAGAGAGCTAGCTGATATGATGGAGAGAAGGAAGGTTGATATATTGTGCGTGCAAGAGACCAGATGGAAGGGAAGTAAGGCCAAGTGTATAGGAAGTGGGTTCAAATTGTTCTATCATGGTGTGGATGGCAGAAGAAATGGGGTAGGGGTTATCCTAATGGAACAGTATGCCAAGAGTGTTTTGGAGGTGAAGAGAGTCTCTGATAGAGTGATGTTTATGAAGCTTGAAATTGATGGTGTAATGATGAATGTTGTTAGTGCATATGCTCCACAAGTTGGGTGTGCGATGGATGAGAAAGAAAAAGTTTGGAGTGAGTTGGATGAAGTGGTGGTGAGTGTACCCAAGGGTGAGAGACTAGTGATTGGAGCAGACATGAATGGGCATGTTGGTGAAGTGAACAGAGTGGATGAGGAAGTGATGGGTAGGTATGGTGTTAAGGAGAGGAATGCAGAAGGTCAGATGATTGTGGATTTTGCGAAAAGGATGGACATGGCTGTGGTGAATACGTATTTTATGAAGAGAGAGGAGCATAGGGTGATGTACAAGAGTGGAGGAAGATGCACACAGGTGGATTATATCCTATGTAGGAGGGCCAGTCTGAAGGAGATAGGAGACTGTAAAGTGGTGACTGGGGGAAAGTGTAGTTAAGCAGCATAGAATGGTGGTCTGTAATATGATGTTGGTGATCAAGAAGCGGAGGAGGAGTATGAAAGCAGTGCCAAGGATTAAATGGTGGAAGTTAAAAAAGGGTGATTGTGAGGTGGAGTTCAGGGAAGAGTTAAGACAGGCACTGGGAGGCAATGAAGAGTTACCGAATAGCTGGGTAACTACAGCAGAGCTAGTAGGGAAGACTTCTAGGAAGGTGCTTGGTGTGACATCTGGACAGAGGAAGGAGGACAAGGAGACATGGTGGTGGAATGAGGAAGTACATGAGAGTATACAGAGGAAGAGGCTGGTGAAAAAGAAGTGGGATTGTCAAAGAGATGAAGAAAGTAGATATGAGTATAAGGAGATGAGGCACATGGCAAAGAGAGAGGTGGCAAAGGCTAAGGATAAGGCATATAGAGAGTTGTATGAGAGATTGGACACTAAAGAGGGAGAAAAGGACCTGTACCAATTGGCTAGACAGAGGGACAGAGCTGGGAAAGATGTGCAGTAGGTAAGGGTGATAAAGGACAGTGAGGGAAACGTACTCACAAGTGAGGAGAGTGTGTTGAGTAGATGGAAAGAGTACTTTGAAGGGCTGATGAATGAAGAGAATGAGAGAGAGAGAGAAGGTTGGATGATGTGGGGATAGTGAATCAGAAAGTGAAGCAGATTAGCAAGGAGGAAGTAAGGACAGCTATGAAGAGGATGAAGAATGGAAAGGCTGTTGGCCCAGATGACATACCAGTGGAAGCATGGAGGTGCTTAGGAGAAATGGCAGTGGAATTTTTAACCAGATTGTTTAATGAAATTTTGGAAAGTCAGAGGATGCCTGAGGAGTGGAGAAAAAGTGTTTTGGTACCTATCTTTAAGAATAAGGGTGATGTGCAGAGCTGCAGTAACTACAGAGGGATAAAATTATCAGTCACAGCTTGAAGTTATGGGAAAGAGTAGTGGAAGCTAGGTTAAGAAGGGAGGTGATGATTAGTGATCAGCAGTATGGTTTCATGCCAGGAAAGAGCACTACAGATGCAATATTTGCTCTGAGAGGGTTGTTGGAGAAATACCGAGAAGGTCAGAAGGAGTTGCATTGTGTTTTTGCGGACTTAGAGAAAGCATATGACAGGGTGCCTAGAGAGGAGTTGTTGTATTGTATGAGGAAGTTGGGAGTAGCAGAGAAGTATGTAAGAGTGGTACAGGATATGTACAAGGGTAGTGTGACATTGGTGAGGGCTGTGGTGGGAGTAACAGATACGTTTAAGGTGGAGGTGGGATTACATCAAGGATCAGCTCTGAGCCCTTTCTTATTTGCAGTGGTGATGGACAGGTTGACAGATGAGATTAGACAGGAGGCCCCGTGGACTATGATGTTTACAGATGACATTGTGATATGTAGTGAGAGTAAGGACCAGGTTGAGGAGAACCTGGAGAGGTGGAGATATGCTTTAGAGAGGAGAGGAATGAAGGTCAGCAGGGCTAAAACAGAATATATATGTGTAAATGAGAGGGAGGGTAGAGGAATGGTGAGGATGTAGGGAGTAGAGTTGGTAAAGGTGGATGAGTTCAAGTACTTGGGATCAACAGTTCAGAGTAATGGTGAGTGTGGAAGAGAGGTGAAGAAGAGAGTACAGGCAGGGTGGAATGGGTGGAGAAGAGTGTCAGGAGTGATTTGTGACAGACGGGTACCAATAAGAGTGAAAGGGAAGGTCTACAGGAGGGTAGTGAGACCAGCTATGTTATATGGGTTGGAGACGGTAGCATTGTCGGAAAGGCAGGAGTCAGAGCTGGATGTGGCAGAGTTAAAGATGTTAAGATTTGCACTGGGTGTGACTAGGATGGACAGGATTAGGAATCAGTATATTAGAGGGTCTGCTCAGGTTGGACAGTTTGGAGACAAAGCAAGAGAGGTGAGATTGCATTGGTTTGGACATGTGCTGAGGAGGGATGCTGGGTATATAGGGAAAAGGATGCTAAGGATGGAGCTTCCAGATAAGAGGAAAAGAGGAAGGCCTAAGATGAGGTTTATGGGTGTGGTGAGAGAGGACATTCAGGCGGGTGGTGTGAAAGAGCATGATGCAGAGGACAGGAAGAAATGGAAACAGATGATCCGCTGTGGCGACCCCTAATGGGAACAGCCGAAAGAAGATGATGATGATGAATATATACTTTCAGTATCAAGCAGGAATGCTCCAATAGTATAGCTTAAAAATATATAAAGTATATAATATATGTATATATATATAGTAGATGTAAGACCAGCTAATGTTGAGACCAAAAACTTTAGAAAAGAGACATAAAAAAAGCCATCATGTGTCTTGACCCTGTGGTTTTGCCAGTGGGGCTTCATCAGATCTACCTTTGAAAAATGAAACAAGTCCAGTATACCAACAAAAAATTGAGGCCTGACCAAATTGAGTCATATATATAACGACTGTATGATGCTTGTATTAAGAAGGCATTATGAAGATCATTAATCTGAGCATAACAAAACATTATTATGAAAACAAGCTAAATTCTTGAGCTTTTCTTTCATGGGTCAGTAGTAAGCTTGGTGGTTAATTCTTCTTAGGTTCAAAATGCTTTTTATGGAGATATGGGTGTTAAGTCCAGGAGGCTGATTAGCCAGTAGGTGTATTTCCCATTCAAGTTCATGCTTCTCAAGGCTGTCATTGGTGGGGCCCTGAAGTTCCTTTTTCTCAATCATATCCAGTATATAAAATCAGAACTTGTTGTGTCCTTTTTCTAGGATTGCCTCCCCCCTTGCTTAAACCATTCAGGTAGTTTTTTCTTTGGTTTATTTTTTTTTATTACATTTTTGAACTTTTAAAAGTTCAATCATATGGTGTCGACCATGTGACATTCGAACTTTTGAAAGTTTGATTATGTAATATAGACACAGACTGGGATACTAACTAATGATTTTTTCTTTGGTTACTAGCTGGTCGGTACCTCTTTCAACTTGCTGGTTTAGATGATATGGGCTTCCTATCGTTCCAAGCTTCTGATTTACTGTAATTAGTAACAGTGATAAAAGAAATGTTATATTGTGGTAAAACAGGTCACAAAGTAAATGAATGTGAATTTGAATGTTATAAAGGTAAAAAAATGGACATTTATGGATTGATTGCAAAGAAAATGACAGTAAACAAAATATAGTAAATCACAGTAATGATAAAGATCAAAGTGGAAATGAAAATGAGAGTGAAACAGATGAAAATTTAGAGAAAAAAGGGAGGCAGTACAAATAATGATGAAAGACAGGAGCTTGAAGTAGAATCAGAAGCCAGTGATGAAGAAGATATAAGTTGGAAAGTTGTAAGATGGGAGAAATTCAATCAGTAAAACAGTAAAAGGTAAAAAAAAAAAAATAAAGGCTTTAATATAAAAGAAAAGAAAAAAAGGGAATGGTCAACAAATTTAATGTAAGAAATCAAGGAGAAAGATATATTTTCTAAATTAAGGAACAGAGACAAGAATAACCTTAGGATTCTTTCAGTTCATGTTAATAGTATGAAAAATATAACAAGAAGAGCATTATTTTATAATGGTGCAAACATGTGATGTTGATATAATTATATTAGAACACATAAGATGCCTAACTCATGAAAAAAGAGTGCAGTCACAAATATATATGGGATGGGGAAATAATATGGAACATTGGGAATGAAAAGTGTTCTGGAATAGCAATATTATGCAGAAGAGTAGTAAAATACTAATTGTTGCATTTGTAAAAATAGGAAGATTATCAATTATAGATTTAAGATGACAAAAAGGTTTATAGAATTATACCTATTCATGCCTATGAAACATGTAATGAAAGGGAGAATTTATTTAAAAAAAAATGTTAGAATGTATTGCTGTAAACATGCATGTTATAACAACAGGAGAGTTTAGCTATGATTTAAGGGGAAAGAAAAAGAAAAAAGGAAAAGATGTAAAGAAAATATTTGAAATAATAAAATGTAGAAGACTGGTTATATGGAACAGAAAACCATGGACATATAGAAGGGGTGTTTTAAAAAACTGAAATTGATTACTTTATAGTTTCAAAGGATATAAGTATGATGGAATTAGAAACCAATGTAACAGATTTTTGAGATCATTTAGCAATATGGCTAGAAATTAATTATAGCAAAGAATATATAAAAAAATGGAACATATAAAAAGAAGAAATGGAAAGGAATGGAATGAAAAAATAAATGAAGTAATTATTCAGTTATGGAAGGATCATATTAATATGAAACCATTTTACAATAGTTGGCCTGACTGGTGGATTACCTTATAAGAAAATAAAAATACTGTCATTTACACTGGCAAAAAAGTAAGAAAGAAAGAAAGAAAAAAAAACAGGAATATGTCAAAATATTTAGAGAAGCATTGGAGAATTTAGAGAATATTATGAAAGAGAGAAAGGACTTTATAAGAGAATTCTAGATAAAATCAAATAATTATATATATATATATATATATATATATTACAAGGAAAAGAAGAAGAGTTATTAACATATGCAAGTAAGATAGTGAAGGAGTGTGATGAGAGTAATGAAAGATAAAGAGGAGAACGTAAAGAAAAAACAACAGCAAATTATGGAAATTGTGATAAGTCATGTGGAAGAAATGTTTATTAAAAAAAAAAGACAAAATGGAAGGATATGTGAGGAAAAAAGATCTTACTAAACAAATTAACAAGTAATTTGAAAAAGATATTACAATATATGAACCAAAAAAGTGTAGAGTCTGCTGCTGGGCTGGATGGAATTGGATGTTGACTGTATAAAAATTTTGAAGACTGGCAGAAAAGCACTTATTATGTACGTTTAGTGAATGGTTAAATGAAGGTTTAAATTATAAAGAATTGAATAGTGGAATATTAAAATTCATATGAAAAAAATATGAGAAAAACAAGAAATAAAAACTCGGAGACCAATAGTACTACACAATACAGATTATAAGATATCTATGAAAATAATAGAGACAATATTTGAAAATAAGGTGCAATATGTTATGGAAAAAGATGTATATGGTATGAAAAGAAAACAATGTCAAGATATATTAATGATAGTGATAGAAATAGTAGATAATATTGTAAATAAGAAAGAAGAGATCAAATTTTGGTAGGTGATATTACTAAAGCATTTAATTCAATACAACATGGTATGTTATGTAAAATAATGGACATGCATAATATTATTAAACAAATTCAACAAGTGTTTATAATGGCATATAACAATAATAAGGTAAGGGTGTTAGTAAATGGTTTAATTAGAGAAATAGACATGAATAGTGGTATAAGACAAGGATGTCCCATGAGTAGTATTTTATTTGCTTTAGTTATGAACATAACAGTTACAAAATTAACCAAAAAAATGAAGAATGCAAAGTATACAGTTCATTTCAGTGTCAAAATTCCAGTTATGATGTTGTGCACAGGTGACATCATTATAATTACTAGAAACACAGGATGGATGAGAGACATTATTATTTATTTGGTTGGTTGTTTAATGGAAATAGAATTGAACTTGAATTAAGAAAAAAAAATAAAGGAATGGGAGATACAATTAAAATAGCTGGAATACAATTTTCCATGAAAGCAATATCTGTTTTATGGACACATTTTGAAAAAGAAATGATAGAAAGGGATAAGATATGATATTAAAGGAATTAAAATACATTTGTGTATAATGGAAAATGTACAGATTAGCTTTTAAAACAGTGCATTTGATTAACTCAGTATTAATAGGCAAGATGTCATATTAATTAAGTGTTGTTATGATTCCCAGAATGTATAGGGACTTTTTGTTAGAAATAATTTTCTGTTTTATATGGGGATCTAAATTAAACCCTGTTAAAGAGGTGTATTACATAGGAGTAAAGAAGAAAGTGGATTAGGATTGCTTAATCTAATAGTTTATGCTGCATTATTACATTTATATAAAGTTCTGAAAAGCTTTGTGACACCCCTAGCCCAGCAATCAAGGAGCATCAATCCTCACCACTACCACCAGAGAGGGCATCTCATATATGAGGAAAGGATAACAAATACACAGAGTAAAGTGCAATTTCCTACAAGAGCACACAGAGATCACAGTCAGTCTGGGGCTGGTCACTCACTTGCTCTCCAGGTCCCCAATAAGACTCCCCACTGGCACAGCTATAGGGTCCAGATCTCAGCCTAGTGGGCAAGCTAAAATCTCCAGCACCCTCTCTGTCCAACCAATGAGTCATGTCCCTGCCCAAGTAGCTTACACACACACACTTTGAGATAAGAGTTTACACAACCACACAGACATTTCTGGGGAAGGCTGGCACAGGTTCTCAATGTGCCCCTTTTCCCCAGACTATACAGTAGTACCAGCTGCCACCACCCACTAATAATTATCAGCTACTCAAAGGCCCTTAAAAGGGTGTCCAGTTATTACTGTGTGATATTATTATCCAATTGGTAGATGTGAATAAACAATCAAAGCTTATTAGAGTGGCTTTGTGCAGTTTTACCAAAGGCATGCAAGTACTCTTAAGAGCTTAAATTATCTCTACACAAACCAGCAACAGTTAAAAGGTTTTAAAATATTTAATAATGAATAATTAAAACCACAATACAATACTTTCTACTACACAGACAGTGCTAGTCAAGAGTTCAGAGATCACAGAGAAATACATAAAATAATTCAGTAGTACAGTTCTGACATCACAGAAAAGCACTTAGTCTAATCTTTTCTAATTCCTAGCTACTTCTAGGAGAAAACACAGTTCTAACATACTACTTACATAAAGCAAGCATAAGGCAGTGCTGAGTTGGATGTTCAAGGCAAAAATGTTTAATAATCTCTGGCTCTCACTGTTTAAATTGAAACTGCAGTTCTAATAAAACATTACATCATTTCACACTTTCCTGGTGTTCCCAAGCTGAGAGAAACTGCATTTACATTCTTTTACACTTAGAGTAATAAAGGACATTCTACTTGTAAATTCTTGTCATTAACTTTAGCCTTAAAACAATAGGCAGGAAGCCTTCATCTAGCGGGACTGGAGCCGACTTGTAAACGTCAAAGGCAGCCATGAAATAATTTTAATTTCAGAGGACCAACAAGAAATGCTTGACTTAGCTTTCTTTACAGCAGAGGGCAATGTTGCCACATTGTTTTAAGTTCAACATTTCACACCATATTCATTTATTTAAAAAACAAGCTTGTAATTCAACATTCATATTTACAAATAATAGAATTATGTACCAAATTCTATTTGACTAGGCTGGCAGCCTTCACCCATCTCTACCAGTCTTCACAAGCTTAAATGAAAAAGATGTTACTTTAGTAACAAGGATATTAAAATTTAAGGAAGATGAATTATGGGAAACAATAAGCGATAATAAAAGACTAAATACATGCTGTAATGAATCAATAGAGAATTACCAACAAAAATAAGTATGGTGAAGATAAAGACTGATGATGTGTAAGGAAGCAGAAAAATATGGTACAAAAACATTATGAGAAATATTATTGTGTTAATCCTTGGAAAAATATTCCAGAAGAAAGATCAGAGAAATTATGGAAAGAATCAAATGATATAGATATTATGTTGAATGCCAGGATTTTTTATGGAGATTGGAAATAAAGAAATTGCTGGTAAAAAACAACATGGCTTACAAAATGAATAGGTAAAGAATTTGTTTGCATTGTAGTTAAAGAAGAAACAACACGTCTTTTTTGAAAAGTGAAAGAGTTAAAAAATTATGATACAGACTATGTACAGAATTTTTTTCGAGAAGTTTAAGAACAAAGACAGCATACATATGGATATGATTGAATCTGGTTATTATGAGAACATAAGTAAAAAAACAAAATTAGATATTAATAAAAAGTGTTCTACATAGCATGGGTATATGGAATGAAAGAATTAATGAAATAATGTTAAATAGAAAATGCATATTGTCATTAATATTAAAAAGATTAGATTATGGACTGGAAAAAGGAGTGGGGGTCAAAATAAGAAATATGTAAGTTTGTGCATTATTTTGAGGTGTAGAAATATGAAAATGAAATTACTGTAAGTACTTTTATAAATTTGTAAATATGTGTGTGTATATATATATATATATATATATATATATATATATATATATATATATATATATATATATATATATTCCATTGAATGATCACATCGTTGAATGAAAATACAGAAAATAACAGCATCGAAAAGGCATAACACCGAAACCAGTAATGTCAACCCGTCCATATTCGACAAAGTTGACATTACCCAGCATACCTTCCCCTCACAATCAATTCCAACTAACATTTTGCAGGGAGGCAAGCCCCCCTGCACCCCCCACACCTCCTGCTACTTGTATATTAAAACTCTGAGATCACAATACAGTGAGGAAAAGGGCAAAGTTACCAATCCCCACCTTAGTGCGATCTCCAATCAATATGACAATCTCATAAGAGTGAATGCACACTGGCATTCATTGTTGCAGGTTCAACATATTTCAAATCAACGTTATATGACTTTGAAAGCTGCCTTTTGGCATTCAAAGTTTGCTAAACAGCATTTGAAATGTTCAGTGTAAACCATATTTCTATAGAGAGAGAGAGAGAGATACAATATAAAAGATGTAAATAAATAAAAGATCCCTTACTCTGTCTTTATAGGTGCTGTGGGATGTTTAACATCCACCTGAGCTACCACCAACTCAAGCAGAAAGAACTTCACATCTGCTGGATGAGTACACAAGCTAACTTTTTTAATTGCAAGATTGTGTTGCAACAGGTGTTGGAGACTTTGCCCTTTCTCTACTGTAGTGAGATCATGGAGACAGTGAACATAATTAGAAGCGGGTGTTAGGGACAACAGCCCCCCACAAAGGGGGTGCAGGAGGGCTTGGTCACTAGCAAAAAAAAAAAAAAGAAGTTTAATATACGGTTGCAGTACACGATTTGATGAAGCGATGGTCTCAGACATTTATAGGCTCAGAATTTCTCAAAAGTACTCATTGTCAACTGAAACAAAAGTAGCAACACTGAATGTTCTCTTTCCCTAAAAATATGTGCTTGTAGCCACTGTAAATGTATATGCATGTTATTGCCAAAACTTTCAGATATACCAAAAGTTCCATCATCAGTGAGTATGTGCCTGTGTGTCTGTGTATGTGTGCATGTGTGTCCATGTGTGTGTGTGTGTGTGTGTGTGTGTGTGTGTGTGTGTTTGTGTGTATGTGTGTGTGTCTGTGTCTGTGTGCATGTGCATGTGAGTGTTTGTGGGTTAAGGTTAAAGTGAGATCTACTGAAAAGTATATATTATCTTTGTGCATGAGTATGTTCCTGTATGTTAAGTGTGTGCATGTATGCATGTGTGTGTGTGTGTGTGTGTGTGTGTGTGTGTGTGTGTGTGTGTGTGTGTGTGTGTGTGTGTGTGTGTGTGTGTCTGTGCATGTTGTTTAGTGGTACTATTAGGGAAGTTTTTTTTTTTAGAGTCGTAGTGTGTAGGGATGGGCCATTCTTACTCATGTGTGGTAACCCTAACCCTAAACTTACCCCTTCCTCTATCCCCAGTACTATGCATTACTTAAAACTAAGTTGTGTCACTTCACCTTAATGACCACTCATTTAAACTAATATGGATGAGGAGAGGAGGTGTCACAGAAGGTGAAAAGGGAACAGGGACTCAGGCAGTATTCAGAAGAAAAAAAATGGATAGACACTAGTGGAGGGACAAACTAAACACAACACGGAGCATGGTAGAGTAGTATTAATATGGAATTCAATGAGTCTGGGTAAGAAGATAAGTGCCTCATGTGGCCTTCAGAAGTCTTGTCACTCAACTAGCAGATTTTGTGATGAAAATCTTTCAGAGATCGATGACCAGAGTTGAAGTTCCTAAGGACTGTAAGACTGTAAGTGTGATACTTGTTTATGTGGTCACAGCAACAGTTTTGGGGAGGTACATTCCTGCTAGCCTAACAGCAGTAGCATGCATGTTAATGAAGTGAATTCCAAGGGAAAGGCCAGTTAGTTTCTAATAAGACCACAGTCTCCAGAAGAGCAGTCATCATGGCTTCATGCCCATAATAATCAGTCAGACCTGCCCAATTTTAGATCTGTATTAACAGTTCAAATTGACAGGGCAGTATAGGTAGACATGATCTGCTTGGACTTTGGTAAAGCCTTTTACTCTGTCACACACAGGTAGCTGTGAGGAAAATAGAGTGTATGGGAGTTGAACCAAGAATCAGCAATTGGTTGCTGCACAGTTGAATGGTAGGATACAGAAGGTTGGAGTAATGGAGATGATGGCATGAGGAAAGAAAAAGGGGGATAACTTTATTTATTGACATTTGTTGGCCTTGAAAGTTCAACTGTGACAGGAGCCCATTTTCAGAGGAGACCTGGGGAGAAAAGCTCCATAAACACATTATGATTACACAGTATTTTACAAGAATGTACAGAAATTGCAGTACAATACCGTACAATATAAGAAAATGAGAAACAGACTAATACATTGTGGAAAGTTACAATATCAGAGAGAAAAACAGAGCTATTTACAAAATATGTACATACAAAAATACACACACACACACACACACACACACACACACACACACACACACACACACACACACACACACACACACACACTTTTTTGTAAATATTGAAATAGGTTGAAAGTTAAGAAAGTCAGGTTGAAATAATTAATAAAGGGAACAAAAAAGCACTAGTGGGGTAGTTTTAAAGTGGTGAGGGATTAGAATGATAGTTGTTAGTGAGATTTATAGTAAAAACAGAGTTGTTTAAAGTAACATAGATCAAAAAGAGTTTCTTACAGGTTTTAATGGGTAAATATTGGGGTAAGCTAGAGGAAGGCTCTAGGAGAGTAGGATGTTTATCTATTTGGATAGATGAAGGGGCAGAATTTAATATTTAATAGGTAGTTCTTTAGGGTGAGTTTAAATTTCTTGAAGCAGCTAATGGTGTTTATACTGGTTGGAAGTGAGTTCCATAGTTTAGTGACAGTGTATCAGTAAAGGCAGTGCCCGGATCTTTTGTTTGATATATGAACAGTTATGAGTTGTTTATTTTCAGAGCAAAGAGTTCTGGTGAGGCTATAGTGTAATAAAATGTTCTTAAGGGCAGGGCAGTTGTTTGGATTGTAAACAATTTTATGTACTATGGACAACTGAATGAGGTTAAGGTGATGTCTGATGTCTGGTGAACTAGGAGAGCAACACAGAGTTAACATATACAACAGCAGAAGATGGGAGAAGAGCCTAGACAAGGATTTGTATAAGGGGGAGTACTCAGCAGAATCGTTGTATTTGAGGTTTATTATTTTATTTATTTTGCATTTGTTTACTAGAAAAGTCCTACTGAGCCAGTGGCCCATTTTCAGTAGATGCCCGGGGAGAAAAGCTCCACAATATAATAAACATTGCACAAAATATAACAAGAAATATTACAAGAAATATAACAAGAAATATTAAAAGAAATATTGCAAGAAATAGTTAACTTAAAAAGTAACCACAAAGCAAATTTGTGTTGGTAGAGATAGTGAGGTATTAGACAGAGAAGGTAAGAATACAATAAAATGTATGTGACAGGAATATTAATATTGGGTTAAGGGTAGTAAGAGTGGAATTAGATTAAGTAAAACTATATAAAGTAATAATAAATGAATTGACAGTCTGAAAATAGAGGTGACAGTACCCAGTAGGTAAGTTGAGTTGTTTACTTAGATTTTTAGGTAATTGAGTTGGGATGCTTACCTGGTTCTGAACATGAACAAATCCATGAACTAGTTAAGTGGGCTTTGAGAAGGTTTTTAAATGTAAATTTGTTGCAGGTGGCCCTAATGTTAAGGGGCAAATTGCTCCAAGTGTTGGCAATGTAGTTGGTAAATAGGAAGTCTCCAGCACTGTTTTTACTTCTAGTTATATTGATTAGTGATTTGGTACTGAATCTTAGTGTACGTTTGTTTATGTAGTGGTTTAATAGGTCTTATAGGGCTGGTGTTTTTTCAGGTTAGTGAATTATTTGGTGGGCTATTGTAAGTTGGTTAAAGGTGAGCAAATCTGGTAGTGTGAACCAAGATAGTTGTTTAAGGGCCTGGCAGTGATGAGATCGATAGGTAGCGAATTTTGCTGTTTTGTTGTAGCAATTGTATAAAAAGAGAATAAATATGTATAAAAAGAGAGAAACGGCTTCAGGTAAAACCCAGGTGCACAAAACCAGAACTATATATAACCAAAAATACACCGAGGTACCACACAATAGCGTCTTTATTAACACAAAAGAATAAATAAGAACAGTGGTGAGCGCTTTCGCAAAACTAATTGCTTCATCAGACAAGAAAATAAAACACTCCATTGCTTATATACAGATGGAACCATTGACTCAATCACTGATGTCATAGGTCAATTAAGGCATTAAAGCTATATAAAACTTATAAATGTAGAAAAGGCTACATATAGAGAAAACTGCATATAAAAGACACATATAAAAAACTGCATGTAAATGCATATAAAAACTGCATATAAAAACTGCATACAAAAACTATATACAAAACTGTTGGTAAAAGACCTAAGTAATGTGCATAGATATAAACTCCATAAATACTGTAGCTATGAAAAACATAGATAAAAATAAAAGGCTAAAAATCTGGATCTAGTCATAAAATCTATCTACAATATGTATGTATCTAAAATATGAATAAATATAAATATAAGTGTAATAGGTGTATGAGGTGCCTAAAATTAAACATGTTTGAGGCGTCTTGCTTTCAAGAAAGGAACCAAGGAAGTAGAGCCATTAAGGCCTGGATATTTATCTGCATTCAATTTAATGATCCATCTCTGTTCACAGCTTTCAGTAAAATTTTCTATATCCCCTCCTCTAATGTTTTTGTGTATGCGCTGTAGCACAAAAAACTTAAAAGAATGTGAATTATCTGTATTAATAATATGCTGGGCAAGTACATTAGTGGGTTTTTTATTTTTGACATCACGAAGATGTTCTAGAATTCTGTCTTTAAGAAATCTATTTGTTTTACCCACATAAAACACTGGACATTTCTGACAAAAACAATAATAGACAACATCAGTGCTCTTGCAATAAGCATATGTATTAAGCTGTAACTGAAAATGCTTGGTGGGGTGGACATAGGTATTTATACTGTAAATATAGGGGCAGGCACTGCATGACCTGCAAGGAAAAGTGCCCTGACGTGAAGAAGGGATGGCTTTCTTAGGCACATCCTTGTTACATAACTGTTTCTTGAGTGACATATTGTTCTTAAAACTGAATAGTGGATCTTTACAGGTAATAACCTGCAACTGTGGTACCTCTTGTAATAGGTGCCAGTGTTTCTTAATTATGTCAACATATTGGTTGACGTCACTCGCAAACTGTAACACTACTCTAAATTCATTATGTGGCCTAGAGTTTATGTTACATGGATTATTACATGGAACTACCTCGTTGTTGTTAAAATAAGGTCTACATTTAGTTGATCTCATATGCCATGCATCAGATATAGTTTTATCAATTTCAACAGGTTGGTATCCTCTAGCTATAAACTCAAATTTTAAATTATTTAATGCTAGTAATGCATCCTCATCATCATCATGTAATCTTAATGTCCTATAAACTTGCCCTTTTAATATATTTCTCGGGATGTGCCTGGGATGCATACTAGTTTTGTGTAGGTATGTGTTGTTTCTGGTTGGTTTGTGGAAGATTCTACTCTTGAAGCAGTTAAATTCAGCTTTAGCTAGATGTACATCAAGAAAATCAATCTCAGCTGCAGATAGCCGGTATGTTAATTTTAAAAAGTCAGTGGTGGTATGCAGATAATCAACAATTGTTGTAACAATTGTTTATTTTACTTAAGTCTGATTTATTAAGGTTGGTGAAAATGCGGAAGCATAGAGAAGGGTTGAGACTAGGTGGGTTCTAGCAATAATAGTCTTAGTGTTATTGGTAAGGCATTTTTTACACCAGTATAGAGTTCCAGGTTTTTTGTGTACTTTCTTTATAATTTGGGCAACGTGTAAATCAAATTTCATGTTTTGATCAATGATAACACCTACAAGTTTGGTTTGGGTGACTGGTGTAATGTAGGTATTGATTCTTGAAGTAGTTGTGAATGGGGTGGTGGGACCAGTGGTTTTGGTGGGGTGAAACATCAGTTTGGCTTTGTTTGGGTTAAGTATGAGCTGAGATTTGGATAGCCAGGTTTCTACTGCAGTAACTGATTATTGTGGTATTTTTTGAAGCTGCTGGAATGATGGGGCAGAACAGATTATAATTGAATTATCTGCATATTGGACTAAGGTGAGATGTAGGGTGGCAGTATGAAGGTTGTTAGTAAATATGGTGAAAAGAAGTGGACCAAATACAGAGCCTTGAGGAACTCCTAAATTATTGGGCAGAAGTAGAGATAGGTTGTTTTGATATTTTACTGTGTGAGTGCAACCTGATAAATAGTCTTGGAACCATGCAATAGTGGAGTAGCTCATATTAAGTTTGGATAGTGCAGATAAGAATTTATTGTGGGAGACTGTGTCGAAAGCCTTTGAGAAATCCAGAAACATACAGGAAACAAATTTACCTTCATTATGCTGATGATTAATGGTGATAAAGGCTGTCATAGTGCTGTGATAAGGGCAAAAACCATGTTATGTATTTGCCAAAAGTGTACTGCCTAAGAGATAATTTAGAATTTGTGAATGTATGCATTTTTCAAGGATTTTTGATAGAGGTGATAAAATGACAATAGGGTGGTAGTTTGATAGTTCTGAAAAGTTCCCTCCTTTATGTAGTGGTATTATATAAGATATTTTCCAGGGAGTGGGTTTATGGAGTTCTGAGATGGACCAATTGATTAGTATAGAGAGCGGAAAAGAAATCAGCTGTGATTTTGAGGAATTTAGCATGTAAATTATCTACTGCAAGTGTAGTGGGTTTGAGTTTACTTAGGAATTTTTTAATACTTTTTGTTGAGATTGGTTGTAGAGATAAGGTTTTGTTATTCTGGGTCATGGGTAATTAATATAGCAATATTGTCAGTTGAGTTACTGGTTGAAGGGTAAGGGAGTATCTATTCTGCCTGAATGTAGAATTTTATTGATGGTGGACCAGAACTTTTGTGGAGTCTTTTTTTATCAAGCTTGATTTGTTTTTTAGCTCTTTTTCTTAGATCAAAGCATTTTTGTCGATTTCTTACTGTTTTATTGTGAATCCATGTCTCCCATGCTTTATATCTTTTGATCTTGTCACTTTGGTGAGCCAAGTGGCATAGCTGGATTTGATTCTAATTGTTCTGGTCGGTTAGCTGATTTAGGATGTTAAGGAAGGCAGTGTTGAAGTGATCTACTGCATTATCTAAGGTGAGGGTTTTGAGTGGATTCCAATCACATTGTTTGATACATCTTAACTGTACAGATTTTCACAGAATGCCCATATTTTTGCCTCATATTTTTGGTGCGTTCCTCCTAAAATCTGTACTTTTCTGGCAAATACCTGAAGATTGAAGTCATTAAATAATGACAAACATTTGAGTTTAAGACATCATTTAGAAAATTCATGCTAATACAAAACTTATTATTCTATCAACTTTCTAAGTTTGTAAGAGCAATATTTAAAATCTGTCCATATTTGTCCCCCCATCATTTAAGACTTTGTCTGAATTTTTGGCTCTAAGAGGTTGAGAGGTATGTATGGATATAAAGGCTTGAGAGTTAAAGTTTTTTTGCATAACAAATTTCTTGGAAAGATGTTAGTTTTGTTGGATTTAGTTGGTTTCAGAGAAAGAAGGTGGGGAGGTGGTCACTAAGAGTATCTGGGGGGCACCCTGAGGGATGTGATTGTTCTGGTCAGTTAATAAGGATCCAGTCTAGTAAGGACTCCTTTTTTGTTGCTTTGTCTATTCTAGTAGTAGACTGAGTCACTTGAGTGAAGCCATGGAGGTTGATATGTTCAGTCAGGTGTGATGAGTTACAGGAGAATCAAGTTATGTTAAAGTCTCCCATTATCCCATTATAATACTTTCCTGGGGGAGGGTGCTTACTGTCCAGTGCAGGATAGATCCTAATGTGTTGATATTATTGCTGGGGGGATATAAGCACAGATTATATTTAAGTTTTTCTTTGGGTTGATTTTAAGTCTGGTGAAAAGGATTTCTGCATTGTTGAAGGCAGGAGGGTTGTGGCTGATAAGTTCAATTGTGAGGTTGTTTTTGAATAGCAGAGCATATTATTAATCTGGAGGGATAATGCAGATAACTTGATCATGTTCTTGAATTATATTTATAGTTCCATCTCCTTTCTTAAATTTACTTTGAATTACTCTCCAATTGAGACAGACTTCCTGGATGTGAAAGTGTTGTATATAAATGGTCATGTTACTACCAGGATACACAGGAAAAAATATTCCAGAAACAGCTATTTATATAGAACAAGTATGCATCCCTCACATGTTTTTCATAACATAGTGAAGGGACAGGGGTAAGGGGCTCAAGGTTAACTACTGAAGAAAATGTTTATAAAAGGGAAATGGAGGACCTTAAGTATATATTTATAAAAAGAGGTTATAATGAGACTAGGGTATGCAACACTTTGAGGGAAGTGGACAGTCTTAGGGGAACAACAATAAAAACATATTTTTCAGAGAGGGCTGAGAGAGAAGGAATTGGTGGGGTAAGTCATGCCAGCAATAGGAGATCAAACACACATGGAATGCCCATCATTTATGCTAGTAATGTGATGACGAGCAACTGATATATAAAAATTTTTGGCCCATAATTAACCGCAGATAATAGTACTAGGGAGATAGTGGGTGATAACCCAAATTATGTATATAAGAACATGAAATCCTTCAAGAGATTGTTATGCTATCCCAGAAAAATTGATACCCCATGGATAGATGTTTTGCAATGATGTCTTGTAACAATCTTAATTATTGCAATTACTTAGATACCTCAGGGCAGTTCCTTCATCCTGTCTTTAATAGGCTATTTAAGTTTAAACTTACAGCCACTTGTGATTCTGTCCACATTGTATACTTGGCACATTGTTTAGGCTGTCGATCATTTTACATAGGCAAGACGGCTAGACATGTAATGGGCAGGA
The DNA here is from genome assembly GCF_019279795.1 of Protopterus annectens. Lineage (NCBI taxonomy): Eukaryota > Metazoa > Chordata > Ceratodontiformes > Protopteridae > Protopterus > Protopterus annectens. The sequence continues at coordinate 989,557,490 of NC_056732.1, read as the reverse complement.
TCAGGGAATACCTGTATGACATCAGGAATATGAATAAAACTAATCCAATAGCTATTCATATTATTGGGAGAGACGATATGCATCACTTTAAGTTTATTATCATGGAAAAAACAAAGCTGGATGGGAGAATGTGAGATATCAAAAATAGAACAGAAACTTTAGAAACAAAATGGATTATTAGGATGAGCACTGATGCTGTTAGCGGTTTAAATGATAAAGTACCAATTAGACCCATTCTTAAGGCAAGACCGCTACGTAGGTGATTTTTGTTAGTGTTTTAATAGGTAATTGAATATTGTCTAAATACACAAGTATATATGTACATACACACACACACACACACACACGTATATATATATATATATATATATATATATATATATATATATATATATATATATATATTTTACATTTGTATTGGTACATTTTATTACATATACGCATTTTTTAGTTATTTGTGTGTTTAATACATGATTTAAATATATGATTTAAGTGATGCCAGTTCTTAATTGCTTGATTATTTGATTAGAATTTTGAATACAGGAAATGATGTGTGATATATTTAAAGGGTGGTTTTCCAATGATATTTTAACATCTGAGGAAGCACTTGTTTATCGCTGTGAAAGCACTTGTGTATTAAAATTTTTATTGGATTTTATTTGGAACCTGGAGCCATCATTTGTTTCCACTCTTCTTCTCTACATTGGATTTGTTTTTGTGTCGTGTAAGACCTTCATCCTGAGCTTTGCGATTGTTTTTGCTGCATAGATTCTAATGTGTTAATATTATTGCTGGGGGGGGGGTATAGGAACAGATTATATTTAAGTTTTTTAGGGGGGTGATTTTAAGTCTGGTGAAAAGGGTTTCTGCATTGTTGAAGGCAGGAGGGTTGTGGCTAATAAATTCAATTGTGAGCTTATTTTTGAATAATAGAGCAATACCGCCACCTCTTTTGTTTTTTCTGTCCTGCCTGAGTATACTCTATCCTGTGGGGAGTATTTTATTGCTGTTGATTTCCATTTTAAACCAGGTTTCTGTTATTGGAACTAAGTCTGCAGAGGAAAGTAAAAGGGTAGCATGAATTTCTTGTACTTTGCTGAGTATACTTCTAAGGTTAATGTTAAGTATTAGCAGGTCAGATCCTTTCCTGGGGATGTTTAGTAGGTTGGGTTTCTTGATGCTGGATATAAGTAAGTTATTTTTTGGGTCTATGTTTGGGTGAATGTCTCCACTGTAAATAAGTTCAGATGTTATATACATGATAGTTTTTTAGGTATTTGGATATTAATTTGTCATGTTGTTCAGATATATGTGAGTATGATTGTTGATGGAGTACAACAAATAGAGCAAGTTCTATATGTGATCAGTTAAATAGATTTGGGGATATCTTGAACACAGAGAATTTTGATTATAGCTGGTTGGGCAGTGGGGGAGATAGTGACTGGGTATAGAGGTTAAGCTCACACTGATAATGTTAATTTTATTAAGCTGTAGAGAGTTAGGAGAATAGTTTAGTGTAAGATTAACATTTTGTTATGTAGAAAGTGGAAGAGTAGTCTGAAACTGGAGGGTATGCAGTAGGAGGGAAAGAGTGGGTTGGTTATAGGGGAATGAAAGAAAGGAGTTTGAAGCTGGGACCAGGGGAGTTGTAGATTGTTAGCTGATATTGGATTGGTTGAGTGAATTAGGGGCTGGGCCTATTAAAAATAAATGTACAGGTAGTGGGATGGTTAGGAATTGGGGTAGGGTAGCGGGATGGAATGAGTCAGAGTGAGGGCGAATGGAACAGGATGAACCTTTGAGTGGATAATAACAACAAATTCTATCAGTAAAGTTTCCCTAGTTTTGCTTTGCTATTAATCATGTATGTTATCTTTTTAATGCAGCCAAACCAATCTGATTGTTAGGGTGAGGGAGTAAACTATGTGACAGAATGAGATTGTGGCATTTCTTGTTTGTTTTCCTGTTTGGTTTTCCTGCATGTAGCTTTGAGATAGACAACTCTTCATCTCAGGTAACCTAAAGCTACAGTCTAGATTCTGCTCAAGAAGCAATGAAAAAAGTTAGTGCACTTTAGAAAAGTGAGGGAGAACCTTAGTATAGTGAATTAGGATGTCAGGACTCGTAGGGTCCAGTACATGGCTTAGTAAGATAGAAGAAATAAAAAAGTGTGGGGGGTGGTCACAGTGATGTGCTGCAGCTGGTACTGGTACAGTGCACAAATGGGTAGAGCAGGTAAAACACTACAGAATGTACATACAACATTAAATGCTTATGAATATGTTTTAGGGAACTGTGAGAGCACAGCTTGAGGGATATTCCACTTCCCTGATGGTAGGATTGTTGCAAGTCTTTGAACAGGGCAACAATTAATGCTTGTTAATAAGTTTTAGTGAACCAGGAGGGCAGTGCTTCAGGAGTGTTCCACTTCCACTATGGTAGGAATGTGGCAAGTGTAATGCAGACAAATTCAAACTACTATATTTGGGCATGTGGTGTGTCAACCTGGGATACCCAAACGTTTGGCAGCAAAGCAAGAAAAGAAACTGAAGTTGTTCATCACACCTGGCACAGAAGAGCAGGAACAGAGTGTGAAAAGAAGAGCAGAAGAAATTGGTGGGTTGAATCCTCAGGCTGGGGACTGACTCCAAAAGCAAGAGGCTAATGTTCAAATTTTAATGGGCCTTAGTTATAGGCTAGTCTATGAGTTCTATATAACAGATGAGAAGAGGGGCATATGCTGCTGGAATATATTTACAGGGCAGCCATGATGGAGGTTATGGATGGAGAAGAAATAAAATGTCTTCAGAATATAGGTAGAGCTGTTCTTACTAAAGACTAGTAGTAACAGTTGAGACATGATATAGGTTCACAAAATCATGTCCCGGAGACATAAAGTGATAACAATGAAAAAAGGTTAGAGTGGTAAGAAGGGCAAAGGCAGGAAATTATAGAAAAATAGTTGTTTCCTAGCCCTGCGAAAGCACTTCTTCATGGGTAAAGTTGCTAACTCATGGAACTGACTTTCAATATGAGTAATAAAAAGGGTATTCAGAGATACACTCAAAAGGATGCTATAAAGTGGAGAAAGGATAATGGGGTAGATGAAGAAGGAGAGAAAATAAAAGAAAAATGCAGTTAAATGGTAGATTATAATTTTACTGTCTGCATCTGCTATCAAGCAAATTTGATGTCCAGAATAAATACCTAACCAAGCTGAGGAGTCTGTGTGTAGTTGAGATCTGCAACACTGCCACCCTATAAAATAGAGCATTGAAGTATAAAACTATGTAACATATAATGTAGAAGTTCAGAAGTGATTCATATGCACCTCATTAGGTACTAGAATTTACGTATTGTAAGGTTAGCACATTTTTGGTTGAGAAGTGTGGACTTCTGGGACAATGCATTATGTGTAACAACACTATAGACTATGCAAAAGAAACATCATAAATCAAGCTTGTCTTCTTCCTTCTACTACATATAACTGGCAAATGCAAACTCTGAGTGGGATGGGCCTCATGTAGCAGTAAGGAGCACAGTCTTAAACAGTATGTAGATCTTCAACATTTCCAGCTTGGTCCCAGCATTCCACAGAGCCTCATTGATACAAACTAGATTACCTGCCCTTGTGGGCCATTTTAAGCCTTGCCAGTTTTCCTCAAATATGAGAATCGAAGCCTGTACCTTGTGTCTGTGAAGTAAACACCATAACCACTATGTTAGGCATGTTAAAGGATAATTTACATTCTGCTTTGTTGTCTTTGACTTCATTCTTGATAAATATGCATGTGGGTGCTGTTCTGTAGTCACACAGTTGACCTTGATGGACCATATAAACCAATGTACAGTCATATCTTTGTTTATGAAATGGCTAAAACATTAACAAATCCATAGATATGAAAAGATTTAGGTGACAAGGAAGTCCAAACTATAAAGTTAAATATGGGAAACTACTTCACTGGCATGAACTTAATAACCTATTATCCCTTTAATCCTCTGAGAAATGTAAAGTATTTCAATCAGAAATTAAAATTTACAGGCAAGCCATGGCCACCAATAACAAACACATGTAGCATTTCAGGACCCATGCTTTAACTACAGTAATCATAAAAGGAAGTGGTTCGGAGGTAGTTACAAAATATGCAGTCAAGGAGCCCAGTGAGGAGGCTAACCCAAAGTATTGTCTAAGTGTCTTGCTCAAGGTTACACAGTAGGTAAACGAAGACTAAGTGAATCCAGTCCTGTACCACAGGAAGCAGCTCATTGACTTAATTTCCTGTGTTAAATGACAGTGACATTTGTTATGATAGTTACCTTATAGTAGCTAGACAGATTAATGGCTACTTTTCTTCAGCTGCACATATGCTTACTGTTTGGGGTAATGGTATACAACATCCATTTGTTGCACACAGGCTGGAGACATGAATCTATTTAGGACCACCTCACTTCTTTTATAAGCAAAAAACACATTTTTTTTGTTTGGATCCAACAGACAAATAGCAACATACTATCTGAAGAGCACAAGAATGCAGATACATATCTTTAATTTTACTGCTTGGGAGCTATAAATATCAGTAGCAGATGGCAACAAAAATCTCTTGACATTTATGTCATACTGGTTTATTTAGAAATCCACTTAAACTATATTATTAATGAAAGTCTGAATTACCTTAAGTGTCATACTGTGTTCTTCTTTACATACAAATGATCATAATACACCCTTGATTAACAAAACAGCACACGTTTATTTATTTGCTCATTGTGTATTTCATTTGAGATGCTCACCATGACATTTATGAGTAAAATGCATTTATTGCATTTGATATATTGCATTTGATTACATGGAAAGTCCATGTCAGTTGCAGAAAAGCCTATTTTCAGTGGAGGCCTGTGGAGAAAAGCTCCAAACAGAAAATAAATTATTAATATTATATATAATACATTCAAAAGATTGTGTAGTTATGCCCATAGATGTGTTATATAAGCAAAGATATAAAGAAAACATACTCACAAAATATGTTATGTACAATATACACAGTTGCCGCATCCTTTAAATTGTACAGTCCAATCATGTGTAACTTTTCATAAGATGCACAGAAACTTAACATTTCAATATAGATCGGTAGTGGAGGACAACATGTGCAAAGAAAACCTAATTGTCAAGATGAAAAAAAGATGAAAAAGACAGAAGGAATATATGATAGAGTTTGGCTTAAAAGGCACAAAATTGGTGGTAAAGGTAAATTGTTTAGCTTGGGGTGGTGCAAGGTGCCAAAATCTGTTATAGGATCATAGGTTCATAGGAGATTACTAGGCCAATGGCTCAAGAGCCCTTACAAGCCTAATCAGTTTTACCTAGATTTTACCCAATTTTATGTCCCTAGGAGAAAGATAACATCGGGCGGGGTTTTATTTATTTATTTATGTGTCTTTGTTTACTGGCAAGGTCTGACTTGGTAATACCTATTTTCAGCGGAGGCCCGGGAGAAAAGTTTCATTTGCTTGCATTCATTATACTAAGTTCTAGTCAAACACAGATTAGTTATATTTCTATTTACATTTATACACAAACAGTAGTTACATTTCTGTTTACATTTATACACAAACAATAGCTACATTTCTATTTACATGTATACACAAACAGTAATTACATTTATATGTATACTTATATTTTACAGAGGTGGAAGTTACTAAAGAGAAAGCACACATGCAACTTTGAGGATTTTACAAGCAGCAGTTATGTATAAAAAATATTTTGTAATTTCAGTAGGAGGTTGAGAATATTATGTTTAAGGAAAGTATCTGCATAGTATTGGATAGTATTGTACAGTGAAAAAGTTTTAACCCTGAGCATGTACAGGACCAGGAATGGTTAAGATGTTTAAGCAGTGATCTCAAATTACTGAGTTTGTTGGAGAGTTTTATTTGCATGGGGATACTATTCCAGAGTTTAGCAATGTATTGGGAGTAGATCAACTTTTCTGCACCATTATTTGACTTATATGTAAGTAATAAGAAGTTGTTACTAAAATGGAGTTCCCTTGCTGGACAGTAGGGTAATAATAAGTTTTGTAGTTCAGAGCATTTTTCTGAATGATGAATGAGTTTTTGTGCTGTAGTTAGTTGTGAATATGTTAGATAGTTGTGCAGTTCAGGCCAGTTTAATTGCTTTAAGCTAAAACAGTGCTGGGTCCTGTGAGAAAGACTAGTGGCAAATTTAGCTATTTTATTATAGCAGGAGGCAAGTTTCTTTCTTTGAGTATTGTTTATGTTTTTTAGGATAGGAGCAGTGTAGAAGAGAATTGGCAGTAAGAAGGTGTTGGCTAGAGTTTTTCTCACAGTATCTGTAAGGAATCCATTGATCCTATAAAGGAAGTCTAGTTTCCATTGTGTAGATTAAATGGTGAGCAGTATATGCTGGTCAGATTTGAGACTGTCATTTATTATAACACAGAAATTTACTGTGAATTACAGTTTCAATGACATTATTATTTGCTGAGTTTATAGTAAAAGACTGGTTTTGAATTTGGCAACTTTTTGAGGTTAAAAGCATTAACTTAGTTTTCTTGGTGTTGAGTAGGAGGTTTGATTCTTTGAGCCAGGTTTCTAGAGAAGAGAAAGATTTTTTGGTAATGTTTTTGGACTTATTTATTGTTGAGGCAGCACATATTAATGTTGAGTCATCTGCAAACTGAACTAAACTAGAATGGTGAGTGGAAATATGGAGGTCATTAATAAATATATTAAATAGTACAGGACCTAGGACAGAGCCCTGAGGGACACCTATAGTAACTGGTTGATAGGATGAGTAGGTGTGCTGCCATTTAATGCCTTGTTACCTTCCAGATAGGTAACTAAGGAACCACAACAAGGAGTATTGTGAAAAGTCCTATTGAGGAGAGTTGAACTAGCAGTTACTGGTGTGAGACAGTATAAAATGCCTTTGACAAGTTTAAGAACATGGTGGACATAAGCAGACCATTGTTTCTATGTCATTTTATTATACTGGTAAAATGTATTAGAGCAGTAGAAGTGCTGTGCTGGGGCCTTAAGCCATGTTGTGTTTCTGAGAGTAGGTTATTTGAGGTTAGGTACTACATCAGCTGCATTTGAATGCATTTCTCTAATATTTTGGAGAGGGGGAGAGAATCACTATCCATCTGTAGTTATTAAACTCTCTAGATGTGCTGCTTTTCTGCAGTGGTATGATGCAGGATTTTTTCACCAGTGATGGGCTGTATCTTTCTGTTATGGACCTATCACTTAGTATGGAGAGAATGCCATGACTTCTGCAGCCATTTTTAGATAGTTTGAATGTAGTTGGTCTACAGCTACAGAAGTATTTTTTTGTTTAAGAAGCAAATTCCTTATGAGTGGGGTAGGTAATGGACTAAAAATTGAAGAGCTCTGGGTTGTTTAAATTGGACAGGGGTAGAGTGAGGGGGCAGATGTGTTGGTGTCAAGGAGAGATTATATTTATTTTATAAAGTAGAAATTAAACTGTGTGGGTATAGTCTGTGATATTGTCTGTTTTTGGAGAGGGACTAGTGGTCTTGCCAGGGTGGAGTAATTTATTTACTGATGAACAAAAAAGTTTTGGGTTTTTATATGTTTGTCTTGCAGGTTGGTATAGTATGCTTGCTTATCCTGTCTGACATGGAGATTTGCAAGGTTTCTAAGATATCTAAATTGCTAGAGGGCCTTTTGAGTTATATTTTTATGCCAGTTTTTCCAGGTTTTATCCCTTTTATCATAATTTTTTTGTTTCTTTTGTCAGATATGTTGTGGGGTTGGACTTGACTCTTTTATTATGTACTGGTACTAGATTATTTAAGGTCTGTAAGAATACTGTACATTATTAAAGTGTTCTACAGCAGTATCTCATGGCATAATTCTAAGTACATTCCAGTTATATATTTTTTTAGTGTTTTATTGAAAATATCTTTGATGAAATTGGTTGTATTTCATATTTGGTTAAAGGTAATATGTTTATCTCGGTTATGGTGAGCTCTAATAATATATGTTGGTATGTGGTCACTTATGCTATGTGAGAGGCAACCTACTTATGTAAGCTTGTCTGGTTTGTTTGTAAGAATCTAATCTAATGTTAAATGTCTCCCAGAAGTTTCATTGATTCTAGTAGGTGTGGTTATTAATTGTCTGAAGTTATACAGGTTTATGGATTCAGTGGAGATAGAGGAATTTATGAGCTGCCAGTCTATATTTCAGTATCCAGCTATTATAGTTTCATGGTTAATTTGTTGGGATATCCATTACAGTACGCTTTCAGCAGTATGGTGGTATATAAATTGCTGTTAAACATATAGTTTTCCTTTTGTTGATTTTTATGAGCTTTATTGGTAGATCAGTATTGTTAAATTTGGGTACTTCTTGTGGAAGTAAGTTATGTAGGTGGTGCTATAAAAGTATAAATGTAGAGTAAGATGGGGTGGGTGGAACTTGGGGGTAGAGTAGGGGAGCAGAGTGAGTGTGAGCATTAGCGAGGGTGAACAAAGTGGGTTGAAAACTTGTCAAGAGACAGAGAAAATCATCACTGACTTAACATGAACAGCCACAAATCTGCTGAGAGATAAGTAAAAGGAACAACACAGTTTAAAAAGCCTCTGTGCTGGTAGACAAATGTCTTGGTTTTGTTGCTCTAGGACACAGATTTAGTAGGAGAGTTAGTCCAATATCACATTGACCTAACTAATGGTGCTAGTGTTAAAACATTGCATTTGACTGTTTGAACAACTGTGTAATGAAAGGAGGTTTCTATGAGCTTTTGAAATGCACAGTTCAAAAGCCTACCTCAACCCCCACATAGCAGCAAAACAATGAAAAAAAGTAATCTAGAATGTAATAGTTCCGCTCTGAAAAAATATTAGCTGAAAACACAAAAGTGGTTACACAAGAAGAGAAATAAACTTAAGGAAGGGAGACAGTAGACTACTAAAAGCAATGAATTGAGCACAGTTAAAGGAGAAAGTACCAACAAGACTGCTGTGGTCTAAGAAAATGCAGCTTTTATAGTGGACAGAGTTTTTGTTTTGTTTTAGACTGCCATGATATTTATAATTTGCATACGAATATAACCCACAGACTGGTGTTCAAGCTGCAACTTCATCGTTACATACATATCTATTTGCTTGCAGGGCCACTTCTGTAAAAAATAAAAAGATATTAAAGAGACAGTTGAGTGCACTGAATCAATGTTGACTGTGCACAAACACAGAGATGAAATTGGTTTAGTAACTATCTCAGGCAAGGACAAATAAGAAAGAAAGGGGGGAGACCAAGGGTGACTTCTGTGAAGGAAAGACAAGAGGTATAAATAATGGGACTGACAAGTCTAGAAGTGAAGAAAAATATAAGAGAAAAAAATAATTTGAGTAATAGTCGTGAATGACAATGTCTGTTAGGAAGGAGGGAGTAAAAGCTGACCAGCAGGATGTCAGTGGAGGATGGTTTACAGACTATAAGGCTATTGCTTACAAACTAGGACACTGAAGCAATTGTCTTCAGACTAGTCACTATGCAGACTAAAATACATGCAGTAGACTGGATGCCCCTAACACTTACTTAAGGCACAAGGCCAGATGTTGTACACAGTTTGTCCTAATTTAAATGTTGTTTGGATTGAATGGACTCAGTCTACCTATTTGGGTGAGACTGCTGTGTGTATATATTTAAGTTCCCAGTAAACCTGTTGAAAAAAAAGAGAAAATAAAAGATGTATTCAAGGTTCAGTAGAAATTCAATTACATTACTATGGGATGAATTATATGTAATGGAACACTGCCACCTGTAGATGCAAAGAAATTGTAAGTAGTTTCTTAATAAATATAGAAATTAAGCTCTGTAATACAGTTGTGATGGGGTCACTTGCCTTATCACCTTAAACAAAACATCCTCAGAAAGAAACAAGCAGTACTATTTTGTTAACACCCTTACAAATTAAGGACATTAGTCTTTTAAAAAGCAGTTTTTTGCACCAGAACAACAAAGGAACACTGAACAATTAAGGATAAGGCAATAAAAATTTGCAAAAATAGCTCCAAACCTCACATGCACATTAAAGAGAACAGAAGTTTTAACAGGCACTTACTTTAACTTACATTCCAACATTTTGCAGGCAAAATTCACATCTGTGTTAGAGCAGGGAGTGCCTATGGCCACTCTTCATCTCTGCTAATATATATTGTCCTCAAACAGAAAAAAAATGTTTTTCTCCCGCACAGTATGAGGTAGGTGACTTAGTAAGTTAATTTTCTCATTGCTGAAAATCATTTTATGGCCATGGGCACTCCCTGCATCAACACATATGTGAATTTAGTCCTCGACTTTTGGGAAGACAATTATATCTAGAACAGTAATCCTTTTAGTCCACACCTTAGTTTTTACAAAAAGTTTGTGGATGATATCTTCATTTTATGGCCTAGACCCATAACACTGCTGCAGGAATTTCATGAAGCTCAAGTAAATACAACAAATTTTTAAAAATGTACTCTTAATTCTTTGTCCAGCAATATTGACTTTTTAGACATCACTTTAGAGTTGACCACAGTGGAAGGCATCAACACTGTTTTACATCAGAAAGACTGCAAGAAGAACAACATCCTATTGAGAGACAGTATGCACCCACAACATGTTTATCATAATATTATGAAAGGACAGCTGTTATGCCACTCTAGGATGCATACCAGAATGATGACTATGAAGAATCTGCACGCATGTTACATCAACAATTCATGGACAGAGTTTATAATTCAGCAGGATTTCACAAATGCTTGATTGAAATGAATAAATAGAGACAGACCAGGGGTAAACGTATTACTCACTTGAGCAAGACAACTAGAACGAGAACTTCAGGACTGAATAAGGTGTTTCCTGTAACTCAACTAGGGTTATCCTGACATACTCAAGTGAAATTGGATGCATCTGGTGTATTATAAAACATAACTGGAAAGTCCTCTTAAGTGATGTTGACATTCACAATATAATAGGTGAGATACTAGCATTTGCATTAAAAAAATAATCATTTGAAACAACTATCATATACAAAACAACTTCAACAACATAAATTTAAACCGATGCAACAAGGTACTTATCCCTGTAGAAACTGTACTCTATGTAAACATATTTGGAGAATGCAAAGTTTTGTGCATCCTCTGACCTGCAAGAAATATATATTAAATGTTTATGCTGATTGCAGAACTGGTAATGTAGTTTATATTGCCCATTGCCAATCTTGTACCAGTTTCTATGTGGGCAAGACAAATCAGCAATTCAAGAAACAGATACATGCATACATACATACATACATACATACAAATGTTTCAAGAACAGGCATTAATGTCAAAGCACATCAGTGACATCTGCTTGAAAGATGAAAAAAGCCTGTTGCTTAAGCATAGAATTTACAATCTACAACATGCCTTTTGTTTTCAAGTGCTGCAGGTTGTCACTCTAAGCTGTAGAGGAGGGGATATTGCGTCTGAAACCAAATTAATGGAAACACAGTGGATCAGCGAACTTAATGCCGACATACCCCAGGGCTTAAATACCTGCCTACCACTTAAACCTGTTCTAAAAAGACAGAGGTTGAAACAAAATTTAATAGACCATTTTTAATCTGTTTATTTATGTTCTCTATCTTACCAATAAGTATATGTTTTACCGTTTATTACGTTAATTTTGCATCTCCGTTCCATTTCATTTGTAGATACAGAAAATCAAGCTATACTTATATGATGTTCACTCTTTCAGTTGAAATAGGATAGTGAATCAGAACTTGAATAAATCTTTGAACACTGTTGATTACTGCATGTATGTATGTGCGTTGCCACCCTTATGAATGAAATAGTACATCTATTGGTGATTTACATGGACTACAGTGATTGAAGTTCGTTAGGACTTATCCAAGCACTGACTGAACATCATGGCTCACATGTTTATATTTTCTGAATGGTAGAGTTCCACCTATATGGGTGTGTAAGGAATCTAGCACTTTGATTAGCTGGTTTTGGTTTTAATGTTTTTGAAGTTTTTGTTTTAATAAAGTGATTGGAGGAAGGGTGTGGATGTTGCTCAAAAGTGCTTATCTTCATAATAAAGCTTTTATTGTTTTTAGGCAGTGGCAGCCTTGGTAATTTTTTGTTTTACTATTTATTCCTATATAAGTACCTGGTTTTGGTGACCACACTCACAGTTTTAATTTGTTTTCTCTATATATCTGTATATATCTGTATCTCTCTATATATGTATATATACAAATGTGCACATAGCTACGATGCTGGTGAGGGCACAAACAACCTTCATGGTTGCATAAATGACAGCCTGTCCATGTAACTCTCACCTTCATGGTTCTGGGGATGACCCTCACCTTTAGGAAGCAAATGATCATAAGTCCAAATGGGGAGGTTTGATGATCAGCATGATGTGTGGATGCAAAAAGGTCCCCAAAAAATTCCACACTGCCGTACAACAAAGATGTATGCAGACATTATACTTTTTCTTTTGTTTTTATTGAATGGTTAATTACTTTAAATAATGAAGCAGGTAATTTTAGACTCACATCTCATGTTCAATCATTTAAAGAATAATACAGCTAGATCGACAATGAAATCATCTCCTTAAATCATAGTTGCTATGATGTGGATGATTTCCCACACTTCCATCAGATAGCACTCCATACACAGTCTGTCTCGCTTCCCCCTTTCCAAACCTGTTCCAGGACAACTATTCAATATTGGGAAAGACAAAACATCGTTAATTTGACTGTAGAACATTGACATTAATCTTTGGCACTTGGGTGGCTGGCATGCTTGACAGAGTTATTTGGCATATTGCTATAAATATACTAGCAATGCACATACTGGAAAAAATGCACTGACTCTTCCCTTAGTTATAGTTAATTTGTCAGGTCACTGTTTCTACAAGGAGAAGTAACACTCACTTCAAGATCATGCACAGAGAAGACCTAACTTTGCAACACATGCTAAGAATTAGCTTGAAGTACTGTCTGGTACAATTCCTGTCACATAGTTTGAATGATTTTCTCTTAAATTTCACTAACTCCGCTATCTGAATCAGTATATTTGTGCAGTCATACAAAAACACAAATGGAGCCCTCAGACACCTACATCCATCAAAGAACTATAATAGCAAATTTAAGGAAATCTGTACAGTTCTTATGCTATGGTATTGTGTTGGTTTAGGAGGATGTATTCTTAAATATACAGAATAAGGCGACAGACATAGCCCAAAAAATAAAAACTCATAAAAAAGCACATGCTTCGAATTCTGGGGTGCACTAATGAATTACATAAAACATTAACTTGTAAGACATAATTAAACTTGGCAATGTATACATTCAATGTCCAAGAAGACAACATATGAAACAATTGAAAAAAAACAGAAATGAGGAATTGTTTAAAAATATTTATTTTAAAGGCAAGGTTATGGAAGAATTGTTTAAGTAAACATTACAGTGTTATGAGTGAAGTACCATGAAGTGATATTTTGAACTAACTTTTTTTGTATTGTTTGCTTTACATCTGGTTTAGGAGTAGAATTGTTTTGGAATACAGCAACATTTAGTATTGCAGTCATTGTCAAGACAGTTTCATTTAACATCTGTCTTGGCCTACTCCACATCAGGTACAAAGTTCTGAGCCATGACATTTTGAGCTCAGCAAACATATGACTTAGCTATGCATTATATCCCGGTTCATATAATGATGTCAGAATCTTTTGTTTTTTTTTTTTTAGGATTGTTTAGCACTTACCAATAAGCCCTGCTTTAAATTATCAAGGGGAGAGATGGAGTATCCATCAGGTGTTTTGTTGTTCCAGAGCAGCCAGAATAAATGATCTGTTGCTGAATTTGGAATAGAACATGTTTGCATCACAATGCTTTCTTTTGTTTCCTAGAAGGGGGACTGGCAATATGGAGCAAATGTACTGCATAGGAATACTTAAGAAGACCAAGGTAGATGAGGAAAAGAAGATTGAAAAGAAAAAAGTAGCAGTGAAAATTATGGAGGAGTGTCTATGTGAACTCCTTGAAGAGAGCAGGCTCACAAATAGAATAGGCAGGAAACAGACAGAAGAACAAGACCAAGAAAGGAAAGAAAGAACTGTATTACAATTAGCAGATTGATAGACAAGAAAAGTCAGGCAGATGACAGCTGTACAAGAAAAGGAACACAATCGTCAGAGAAAAAGAAGAAACAAGTAAGTAGAAAAATAAGGAAAAAAGGAATGCTTGTGAATCAAGCAACACAGAAGACAAAAAGCCAAACAGTCAGTGAGTAGAAAGCTAAGTAAAAAGAAATAAGTGACTGCATGTAGATGTGCATCTGTCTATGCCTGTGGGATGTGAGTAGTAATTTAAGACCATGCATCAGTAAACAAGCATGAAAGCGGCTGCCCTTTCTTTAGTCTGTTGTATTATGAGGAAAGGTCAGTGATGTCACATCTTACAACTTTATTGCATAACCTGCTGTTTACTCTTTTTTTCAAGATGTGTCATTAGGTATTCGCAATGCACCTTATGTCTTGTAGTTTAGCCCTGCATTCCCCTTTGTTAAGAAAGGCCCATGCTGCTCTATCTTTTACTATTATATTCACTGGCATCATGTGGCTATAGCACTGAAGACAATCCCTCCATTCACTGGGATGCAGCATTATATGATAAGTCACTGTTGTGAGACAAGTTCATCATCTGCAGTATCTTCTAAGTCTTTGTACTTTATTAATAAGCAATTTAATTAGTGATGCCATGTACCTTGGAAGTTCTAAAGAGGAGTTTGCTCAAAGTGCATGCATTCCTGCTGAATAAAATCAAATAAATAAACTTTATATAGACACACACACACACACACACACACACACACATATATATATATATATATATATATATATATATATATATATATATATATATATATATATATATATATATATATATATATATATATATACATATATATATATATATATATATATATATATATATATATATACATATATGGATTCCTATAGGGGGGTGTCGGGGGCACAGCTTAGTTTTATACTTTCCATTTCCTATTAACTAGGTAAGTTGGTAGTTTTAACAGCATTGGGTGTGGGGCTACGCCCACCACGCCCTGCAATGTGGGGGGCTGCACCCCCCCTACTTATATATTCTAACTTCAGGGTTGCAATAAAGTGGGGAAAAGAGCATATACACTGCCTGTACTATTTTCGGTGAAATGAGTTTTCAGCTAAATGAGTTTTCAGTCATTTGGTCTTGGTGAAATGAGTTTCAGTCAAATGAGCATTCAGCGATCTGATAGGAACCCATATATATATATATATATATATATATATATATTTACACACATACCACCAAGCTTCAACCCACACCCCTTCTAATATGTCATATACACCTCACTCCCACTCATACAATACTCCATTACAACTATTGTCCCTACTCATATGCCTCTCCACAGCCACCATTAACACTTCTTACCTCCACTCACCCATCACACACCATTACCCAAAGTCCCTCACCCTACCCTTTACCACTTCAATCTCCTGCAAACCAGCTATTACAGCCCCATCCAGTTACAGCCAAAACATCTTTCAAATCACCTCCCCAATGCAATATGCCCCATATTCCAAAAAACAGACATACCTCCAATTCCACAGCCAAATGATGTTATACGTCAGAACAATTACCAACATAGCAGCCCAACTACTATTAGGAGGAGAGATTCAGCCCAACCCCGGCCCAACAACACTTATAAACAACAGACTGAACTTCCAAATACCACGTAAGCCCAAACCCACTGACTTACTATTACTCAACCTAAACATTTGCAGTTTTATGAACAAAATAGATGAGATGCACTCAGCCATCGCCTATACAACCCTGACATCATAACTGAGGCATGGCTTAAACCACATAAGAAGGATAAAACCATAACCCCTCCCAGATATAACATTCTAAGAGTAGACAGACTCCACCAAAAAGGTGGAGGTACAGCCCTAGTTTACAAAATCAAGTTACAACTCCAAGTATTGCAACAAGAACCCCCTAACTCCAAAAATGCCGAAACTATATGTGCCATGATCCTCTTAAACCAGCACAAGCACCTAAATATAGTCAGGATCTATATACCCCCAGGAGACAATCTAATCCTATTTGAGTCAATACTGGGCCTCCCACACCCTCCTCCAAGAAACCATAGTCCTAGGCGATGTTAATATCGACTGGATCTCTATCCACTCATCAACACCCACCAATCACATAAACATATATACTTTTATCCAAATCATTCAATCACCCACATGCATAGATAAGTCCTCAAAAAGGGAATCCATACTAGACTGGATCCTCATAAATCAACCCAAGACTGCCCTTCATTGTGGAAAACTGCCTAAGTCTCTAAGTGACAAAAATCCCACTTTCATCCTCAGGCATAAACTTAAATCATTTCACTTCCCCTCCCTATTACAAACCTGTGCCTGTAAAAACTTCCCCACAGACCACTTTCTAGAAGCCTTAGAATTCTGTGTCTGGTCTCCCATCAAAACACTCCCACTTAACAATACTTCAACTCCATATTTCTAGACATCCTTAACCAGCTAGCCCCAATCAAAACAATTAGAATATGCAGCAACCCTGCCCCATGCCTACAAAGCACCACAAGGGCTTTACTAAAAGAGAGGGATAAGGCATGGCGCCAACCCAAAACACTCACAACTAGGCAAGCATACCTTGAACTTAGCAACAAAGCTAAGAAACAGGTTAAGACTGACAAGAAAAATCACTACACTTCCCTACAAAGAAAACATAGCAACAACCCTCAAAAATTCTGGCCCGCAGTGAACAACATCCTCCAACCCAGTAAAACAAAACCTCCCCCACCTAATATAGATGGTTCAAACAAACATATAGCCTCCACTTTCAAAACGACTTTACTTCTTCTATACTTAAACTAATAAACAATACAAACCCTAATAACCTCCCCAACTTCCTAAACACCAGACTAACTCTACCCCTTCTCACTCAAACTTGTACCAATATATACATCCAAAAACTCTTAGCAAAACTTAAACCAACTACCCTTGCTGCCAACAATCTTTATGCCGAATACCACCGACTAGCATCTAGAGCCATAACCTACCCCATCACACTGCTAATAAATACATCTGTCACTGAACAAACTGTCCCAACCTTGTGGAAAACCTCTTTCATTACCCCCTCCACAAAGGCGGGCCATCCCTCGATCTCTCCAATTACCGACCCATTGCCGTCCTGTCACCACTATCCAAAATCCTAGAAAAATGCACTCACAGCATGGTTTCCACCTATCCCACAGCACCACCACAGCCCTAACAAACTTCACCAACATCAATAAACACAATCAGGAACCAAGGTAATCTTATCTCTGCCACCTTTCTAGACTTATCCAAAGCTTTCAATACAGTTTCCCACAATAAACCCCTAATCTGCCTCTCAGATCTCAGTCTTGACAGCCCCGCCCTACACTGTTTTAAAAGCTATCTAGACAACCACCATCAGTCAGTCAAATGGCTTAACTCCCTATCCCCCCTAATCCCAGTCACAATCGGCATACCTGAAAGCTCCATTTTCGGCCCCATTCTGTTCATAGGTTCATAGGTTCATAGGTGTGTACTAGGCTAATGGCCCTGGAGCCTATATAAGCCTAGCCCATATGATTACCCTGGCATCGTTCATAGGTTCATAGGTTGGTACTAGGCTATTGGACCTAAGACCTATACAAACCTAGCCATAACAATTCCCTGGCTATTTCTTCCCATAATGTTTACTTCCCTAAACCCCTGTCTAGCAGAGTGACTGACCTGATCCCAGGGGTGAATTTCCTTTCTCCCATCCAGTCGTCAAGGTTCCTTTTGAAGAGGGCCAAAGAGGTGCTCTGCCTGACATGTATGGGCAGTCTTTTTCAGAGTCTGGGGAGTCTCTGGGTCAGGAACCTATCCCTCCAGCATGTTTTGTTTATTATGATGACAAGGTTTAGATCCCTGGAGCATGTCTCTGATGGATTGAGATTTCTTTAAGTTTAGCATGTCCAACATCTCTAGGTTTGACATGGCCTTGTATGTTAGGCAGAGATCGCCTCTGAGTAGACGATATGCAACAGAGTATAGCTGTAGTTGTTTAAGCCGGTCAGCATCGGGAATCTGCTTTAGGCCTGTGATTCTTTTAGTGAGGTATTTCTGCGGCCTTTCCAGTTGTTGCAGATGTCTTGAGAGGTACATACCAAATGCGGCATTGTATTCTATAATGGGTCTGATGAGGGATGAGTACAGTGGGACAATGACCTCTTTTATTCTGGATGAAAAGCCCTTAGTGATGATGTGTGCCACATAGAAGGATTTCCTGACTGTTGTGACGATGTGGTTATCGAAGGTGAGACCACTGTCCACCTGTGTCCCTAAGTCTCTTATGACACCTTCGGTGTTTAGTGTACTGGCACCAAAGTGGTAATTCACGGGTACATGTTTTTTTTCCAAAGGGGATAACTATACATTTCTTGGCACTGAGCTTGAGCCCATGGCTCTGGCACCAAGCATCTGTTTCTGTAAGGCCCTTTTGTAGAGTATCCACATAATTTGGGGATGCAATAATGGCTCCCAGTTTGCAGTCATCTGCAAACTTTATTAGCCAGAGTCCCTTAGTGTTGGCCTGTACTTCAGAGAAGTAGATGACAAACAAGAGCGGTCCCAGGACTGAACCCTGAGGTACTCCACTTGTCACTTGTCTGGAGATGGATTTGGAGTCAGCTACTTTTACAGTGCAGGTTCTGTCAGTAAACCAGTTGGCAACCCATCAAGTGATGTAGGGATTAATGCCCAGCTTAGTAAGTCTATATATGATTCCAGAGTGGGAATGGTGTCAAAGGCCTTGGCAAGTCCAGATAGGCTGTGTGGACTGCCTTACCCTCTTCCACGGCTCTGGAGACTGATTCAAAGAAGTCAACCTGGTTCAGGAGACAAGATCGGCCCTTCATGAACCCAAACTGGGTGGGAGCCAGTGTTTGAAGGTTGTCAATGTCGTTGTCTTTAAGTTCCATGATAATACGTTCCATGGCCTTGCAGATCAGGTTCATCAGACTGATGGGGTGATAGTTCCCGGGATCCAAGGTGGATCCCCCCTCGTGCCACCTAACCTTAGTTCCTAGTGCCTCTGTCGAGTAGAACCACTGGAGTGATCCCCGGGGTGAATTTTCTATTTCCCATCCACTCATCAAGATTTCTCTTGAAAAGGGCTAATGAGGTGCTCTGCTTGACATGTATGAGAAGTCTATTCCATAGCATGGGCAGTCTCTGGATTATGAACCTGTCCCTTCAGCATGTTCTGTTGATTGTGTTAATGAGGTTGAGGTCTCTGGAGCATGTGGTGCGGAGAGATTGGGATTTCTTTAGATGTAGCATTTCTGACAGAGCTGGGTCAGACATGGCTTTGAAAGTCAAGCAGAGATCACCTCTAAGCAGGTGATATGAGACAGAGAATAGGTGGAGTTTTTTGAGTCTGTTCATATAGGGCAAGTGTTTAAGGCCTAGGATCCTCTTTGTGAAGTACTTTTGCAGCCCCTCCAGTTGTTTCAGGTGTCTAGTGTGGTACATGCCAAATGGGGCGTAGTACTCGATGATTGGTCTAATGAGGGAAAAGTAGAGGGAGACAATGACCTCTTTCTTCTTGGATGCAAAACCCTTAGTAATGAGATGTGCCACATAGAAGGACTTTCTGACCACAGTGGCAACGTGGTGGTCAAAGGAGAGGTTGCTGTCAACCTGTGTTCCCAGATCTCTTATAATGCCTTATGTGTTCAGTGGACTACCATCAATGTGGTAATTCAAGGGAACCGGGTTTTTCCTCAAAGGGGATGATGACACATGTTCTGGCATTGAACGTAAGGCCATGGTTCTGACACCAGTCATTGGTCTCATTGAGGCCTTTCTGTAGAATGTCAGCATCACTTCAGGAGTTAATAATAGCTCCCAACTTGCAATCATCTGGGAACTTTGTCAGGCAGTGTCTCTTCATTTTGGCCTGAATTTCAGATAAGTAGATACCAAACAGGAGAGGACCCAGAACCGAACCCTGTGGGACTCCACTCATGACTGGTCGGCAGTATGACTTGGAGTCAGCTACTTTCACACTGTGGTTTCTATCTGTGAGCCAGTTTGCAACCCACCTAATAATATAGGGGTTGATGCCTAGCTTAGTAAGGTTTTCTATGATTCCTGAGTGGGGAATGGTATCAAAGGCCTTGGCCAGTTCAAGGTAGGCTGTATGAACCACCTTACCTTCATCCACAGCTCTGGTGACTGACTCAAATAAGTCAACCAAGTTAAGCAGGCATGATCTACCCTTCAAAAAACCAAACTGTGTAAGATCCAGAGTTTGGAGATTCTCTATATACTTGTTTATTAGGTCCATGATCATGTGTTCCATAGCTTTGCATATCAGACTCGTCAGGCTAATGGGGCGATATTTCCCAGGGTCCGTAGTCACTCCTCCTTTGTGGAGAGGCATGACTGTAGCAGTGCGCCATTCATTAGGGATAAAGCCTGAGGTGAGGCTGTGATTGAACATGGCACACAGATGAGGTGCCAGTTTACTCTGTAGTTCATGTAGAACACAGCCAGGGATACTGTCAGGTCCCATAGAAGCTGTATTCTTGGCCTTGGTCAGTACTATTTTAACCTGTGCAGCAGTAATACTGGGTGCCTGGCAATCTACTGGTATTGTGATTTGTCCTTTGGGGGGGTTGAGAGGGGTAAAGTTAGCACTGAATCTGTTCGTCAGTATATTTGCAATATCTGTTGGCTTGGTATAGGCGATACTATTGTGCAGTACCTCAGAGAAAATCTGGGTATTGCCATGAAGATTCTTTACATAACTGCAGAAGGCCTTGTGGTTGTCTTTACTATCTGTTAATATTCTGTTTTCATAGCTAGGTTTATAGGATTTGATGAGGGATCTCAACCTTTTGCTGATGCTGATAAGGGAGTTTTTCCAGTCTTGGGACTTCACCTTATTCCACATCAGTTTCCTCCTTCTGTTGTAGAGTTTGTTTATGGCAGGGGACCACCAGATTGGCTTCCTTTTTTTTTGAGGAGAGCGTCTTAGTTTTATTTGGTATGGCGAGATCCATGCATTTATGTACATGTTCATACAGTGCATTGGTGTATGATTTGACAGTCATGCAACTATTCTCCATTTGCATGGGTGCCGTAAAGTTAGCCACCTCTGTTTTTAGGAGCCCAATGTTAGCTTTGGAGAATTTTTTCATGGTGGTTACCTTTGTTGGGGGGGTGGGGGGACGTGGATTTCCAAGGTGATTAGCTTGTGATCGGATATAACCAGAGAGGAGTTGACTACTGGTTTAGAGCAACGGTCGCCCATGTTAGTAATGACCAGGTCAAGGATGTTGCTACCTCTAGTGGGGGTAAAAATGGGTTGGTCCAGGGCATTGGAATTAATGAATTCCAGAAAGCGTTGGGCAAGTGTATTGGTACATGAGTAGTTTTCCCAGCTAATAGAGGGGTAGTTGAAGTCACCCAGTGGGAGAGTGTTAGGTTTGACCCTAATATCCTCCATAGTGCTTAGGAATGTGGAGCGTGAGTCTTGGGACATGGTTTGGGACCTATAGCAGGCTACGACCTGAATTGCTGTCTTACCCAATGTTAGCTGCACCTAAAGTATCTCAGATCCGTTATGTTGGGCTACCAGTCTGGAGGTGTGCACATCCTTTATGAATATGGAAACACCACCACCTTTGGAGCTTCGGTCCAAGTTCTGGGTCCGAAAGGTGTGGAATGAATTGTAGCCTGGTAGTGCAGGGGTGCTTTCTGCTGTCTTGAGTCAGGTCTCTCTTACAGCACAAATGTTGATATTCTCCATTTTAAGGAGTACTTCTAGCGAGTGCATTTTGAGATTTAGACTTCTAGCGTTGAGCAGCATGATCCTCAGATTACATTTGTTTGTAGCTGTTATGGTGGTAATTTGGTATTTGGAACACCGCCTAAAAAGGGCACTATAGGAGTGACAAGAGCCCTGGCCAGTATTCGGAACCCCAGGGGTGACAGATGCAGGCCATCTCTGGCAAAGCATCAAGGTCTGTCAATCATGTCATCCCAGGCAGACAGATACTGGATCCCCTTAGAATGACACCAGAAACTTAGCCAATTGTTGAAATCAATCATTTTCTGCTTGTATTGTGGCATCATTATGGGTGATGGTAGGATGCTGCTCAGGGCTAGGGTCATGCCTGCCTGGGCTACATAATCCGAGAGCTCCTCCATGTCTCTTTTCATGTAGTCCAGGGAGGTATGTCTCAGGTAATTCACATCCACATGTACAATGACAGAGTCATATCTGTACCTGTTGTTGAGGGACCTGATTGCATGCGTTATGTGGCAGATCCTGGTGCTTGACAGACGGCTGACTGTTACTTTATTCTTATTCAGCCTAGTGAGTGGGACATCAGTGTGCCTCACTATCGAGTCACCTATGACTAGTGTGTTGGGCATGCTGTTTTGCCTCATGGGCTTTGGTTGAGTGGCACACTGTTTAGGAGACTTATGTGTCTCATGATTAGTATTGTGTTGTGATGGCCGAGTGTGTTTCTGCCTTGGAGGTCTCTGCTGCTTGGTTAGATTTTTATTGAGAGCCTCCATGAAGGGGGCATGTGGTTTGTGTTTTTATGTGAAGGCAATGCTGGTGTGTGTTCTGGAGAGCTATGTGTTCCATGTGGTGTGGTGCAAGTGTTGACCTTCTCCTCTTGACTAGGTATTCTGGTCTTGGCTGGAGAGTGCATGGCTTCCAATTTGGATATATAAGTGCATCTCTCACAAGTCTGAGTTTGGGGGGTAAGAGGAGAGGGTTGTCAGTGTACATGAGGCAATTGTTACATTGCCTCAGGATGCCCAAGTTCACCAGGTTAATAGGGGAAAGCACAGGGAATGCCTGGAGTGGTGGGCATTAATAAGTACTGGAACTGTTTCCTTGAAGAACATTTAGTGCTGGTAGCACTTTTGTGTACTACAATAATTGCTACAAGAAGTCTGGTAATGTGCTAAACTAACAAGCTAGTAAAAGTGCAGGAGAGGAGAGAACTAGCAGATCTAAGGGAAAAATTGAAGAACAGACTTTGGCACCGCTCAGAAGCTTACAAACCATCCTGGATACAGCAAATCTGTATCTGGACTAGATTAGTTACAGGAAAGATGGCAAACAAGCACAGATGTGGGCTTTTAAACCAGAAAGTTGAAAGAGATGGAGAAACTGCCCAAATGATCAATAAACTTCAATTTCTGGGCCAAAAAACACTCCTCTTGTGGTACATAGGCTACCTAGTACTTACCATTCTCACTAATAAGCTAGAAGGCTTCCCTACAACCTCTTTACAAATCAACTCCATTCCACTACTACAAATGCCAAAATAGTCCAATACGCCACTGATACAACTCTGATCTGTTCTGCATCCAACATACAACTTCTCCAACAAAAAAACTAACAATCCTTCACTGAAATAGAATATTGGCTAAACAATTCCCTGTTTATATTAAACCCAAAGAAAACACAGCTTACGCTGTTCCACCCTACAAAAACCCAAGACACTACTTTCTCCATATTATCAGTTAACAACACTCTCATCACCCCAGTCCCAGAAGCTCAGTTATTAGGATTCACTAT